>NW_009923402.1:22441-51403 GCF_000696875.1 Nestor notabilis
AACTAAGGTATAATACAAACCACTACTGCTACCAATAATAATGATAAGAGGAATAACAAGGGGAGAGGATACCACTTGCTCACCACCTGACGACCGATACCCAGCCTGACCCAAGCAGCCATCTGGGCCTTCCGGGTAACTCCCCCCCCATTTCTATACTGGGCATGACATGCTGTGGTATGGAATACCCCTTTGGCCAGTTTGGGTCAGGTGTCCTGTCTCTGCTTCCCCCCGGCTTCCCCTCCTCCCTGGCAGAGCATGAGACTGAGAAAGTCCTTGGTCAGAGTAAACATTACTTAGCAACAATTAAAAACATTGGTGTTATCAGCGTTGTTCCCAGGCTGAAAGTCAAGAAACACAGCACTGCACCAGCTACTAAGAAGGAGAAAAATGACTGCTATAGCTGAACCCAGGACAGATAACAAATTTAGGAACATTTTCCTTTGTATGATATGAACCTGATAATAAAGTATTAGAAGACTTGGATCACAACAGTGTATCCCAGACCTGGTTGCTTGCTAAAGAAAGTAGGCCTCCTCCACAGTAATTAAAGCCCCTGGTAGATATGAATTTGACAGTACTGCTAATTACCCAACCTTGTTCACTGAAAGGGAGCTAGTTGCCTGTAAGGAAGAATAAGTGTAATATAATAGAAATGACAAAGACTCAGAGTTCAAGAGAAAAATAATACATTTGGGATTAGGAGCGCAAGCATCTTTATATAGTTTCTCCTCGTGTTTATGCAGATCTAAAATTGGTTGAGCAGACAATTGTGAGTAGCAAAGAGCTAATGTGACTCATGAACACTGGCCCTCCTGTTGGTTTGATTTTGTTTTTCTGAGTACTTCCTTTTTCATTAGTGATCCCAGTGAACCTGTATTGTGTGCTTAGTTCTGCTGTTCCTCATCATGCTCAAATGATGAGTCAGGCTGCAAGAATCGGGCTGGCCTTGCTTAATAAAACATAATTTTTTGTAAATCTTTCTGTCTGTTTTGTCTTTCATCAATAATGAAGTATTCATATAAAGTAATTTTTTTTCTTTTTTTTTTCTTTTTTAATTACCATAAGCCAAGAGCAGGAAGAACAAATAATTGGATAAGTGATTCACATGTCAGGCTTGAATTTTTTCAAGCATTCTGTAAGCGACTGATTGTGCCCCCACACCCATCTGCATTTTAAAAAAAATTATTTCATGTTCAGTAGAAACAGTATTATTTATTTCCTAAAGGATGAGCAATTAGCAATGAGTATAATTAATACACGTGAATTTTTTTCCTGGCTCTTATCACAGTTCCAACAAGCCATCCACATCTATGCTTCAGTAGGTTTTATGAAACACTTGCAAATGACAGGCAGATGGCCTCTTTGGGTTGCTGTATTAAACAGTGAAGATTAATATTAGCACTCTTCATGCAGTACGTTCAGTCACATCTTGTCTGCCAGAAGCTGGTTGTTTTCTGTGCCTCTGCCTATAAACACTTATGGTCTGGTCTATAATTGAACAAACAAAGAAACAAACAAGCTTGACTAATATTCTTTATAAAAGTCTCTTAATATTCTTAAGAAATCTCTAAATTAATAGCTTTCCTCATGAAATACCAAGAACCTATCCATCCTCAGTGAATTTATGTATAATCCCTATTTTTTTTTAAGAGACTGCAGTACCTTTGTATGGTTTTACTGTGTGGTTCCCATTGAGGAAGACAGTGTTTATTGTGAAAGCTTGTCAGGTTAAGGGGAAACAGCACATGATTGTGTGCTAAGGGTATCATCTGACTCCATATCAGCTCCCTGCGTAGAAGTGTTTTTATAAAAGGTAGCTTTCACCTAAAAGTTGGACTTCGAGCACTTGAAGAAAGCAAATCTATGTTGTCTTTAGGCTGGAAATAGTATGGATTTGGATATTCCTAGATTTTCGAAGGCTTTGGAGCATACCTGGCAAAGTATGGGTATCTAGCCATCTAGTAGTATCTAGCTACTACTCTGCCTTGACTTCCCAAAGTGTAAGAGCTCCAGATTATTTCCATTTAGATAGAAGATATTTAGTTTATCATATGTAGTGGCATACCCTAATCTGTAAATCAATGATTAGAAAACTAGCTGCAAAAGTCATCTTTTCTTCCACTTCTGTATAGCATTATGCACACTTAACATGGATTAAGTGACAATCATTTCTTCTCTTCAGCACCCCTGAGGAAAAACTTGCTGGCTGAATTATTTTGATACAGTCATTGACACAATTTTTATCCACTTAGTTTCATTTTTCTGTATTAAATGACAGCAAAGAAATAATTTTTATGCCTTATTACTTTGAAGGTATTGTATCTCTGTCATTCAGTAAACATCTACCATTCTAAACTGTCCCTTTAGAGATCATAAAAGTATATGAAAAGCTGCCTCATGCTGTATTCTGCAGCTCATTGCTTTTCTCTTTTATAAATGTTCTTGCTCATGCTGATCAGTGGGTTCATTGTCTGTGATACTACAAACATCTTCATCTTTCAGCCTCTCTACAGCCAGTCACAAGCCTTCCTGGAGCAATATTGGATCCTAAAGACTTCATGAATAAAAAGCTGAATTGACCAAATGAAGTAACTGTGAAAACTATGTTGGAAAGTGACAGATATTTTATGTACTTTGGCATTTTATCATAAGTTATTTTTCCTGAGGAATTCGTTAACTGGCTTTGACTGGATGAGATGAAGATTATTGACACTCTTATTAGTACTCAAAATATGACAACTGGGTTTAAGCTCAAAGAAGTAAATCAAAAGAAAAAAAAGATAATTACAGTGTTATTAAATGTGTGTTATTGTTTATAACACTGCATTAAATCTTGCTACCTTGTTCAGTTTTATTCTTCTGAACTGAGAGAGTAGATAAGGAGCCTTGTGTTTTAAGAATATGGAATAGTTCATATGTATGATGCACATCCCCAAAACACTACTCATAGCATGAAGTTCACTGATGTAACTAAGCCTACGCAATGGCTAATGCCCCCATGCTGCCACTCCTCCTTGCAGTCATTTGCATGTTGAACTTCTGGAAGGGAGTTGGTGCTGAAGATATGAGATGGAATCACAGTCTAAGTGGATGAGTGAGGAGGAAATGGACAAACATCTAGGAAAATTATAACTTGGCTTTGAAAGATGTTAACTACTTACTTACTTAACTTTTTATGCAGGGGGTCACAGATTTCGGAACCTCAATTATTGAAGTTATAGCCCAGGACTGCACAGTGGCTTTGGTTGGAAGTTACAATGATTTCTTCAGAAAAGGGAAGATGAATGTGCTGAAGGTGATGCTAACAATAAAGGGAGCCTAAGAAAGGAGGCCGGACTAGACTTCTAGTTTGTAGGTAGCTGAAATTAAATGAGGTGATCTACATTTTAGACATCCTAAAAACAAATAAATAAAAAATAGTGAAAATTAAGTCATGGTCCCTGTGTTTTTCTTTTAAAATAGTACCTTATTTAATCTTATCACTGCGAAATAAAAGAATGCAAAACCTTCAAACATATTATGAATGTTTTGTTTCAGTAATAGATTAATCTCACTTTTATGAATGCCTTTGTTTTAAAGCTGAACAGAGTTTACCTCAGCTTTCAGATGTGGTTAGATTTTGTCTGTTAAAAGGCTCTTTAATTCAACAGATACACAGTTTATAATACATCAGACATACACATCTGATGTCTTATAAGCTTATTCAGTTTAAACTTTACAACCCCTACATCATTGGCACCATCCTCAGCCCATTTTGGTATGCCCATAGGTCCCATAGTTGTACCTTTCTGTCTCTTTTAAACAGAAGCCCTAGGAAGATCTTTTAAATCTAAACTGTTTGTTGTAATAATGACTAAAGAATTAATCTTTCTTCTACTAAAATAAATATGGCATAAACACAGTTAAGTATACAGCTGGGAAAAAAACTTTGAATGAAAGAAGGTAAATAGTTCTAATTTTTCTGTGGCTGAAAGCAAATATTTCAGTGTTGCTGATTTTAATGATTTTTCTTTTTTTATAATTAGAAAGTAGTTCTTCCTAAAGGTAAATGGTTTCATTACATTTGCTTGAATAGCCTGACTAATTTGATTTCATGCCTTATTTAGCAACATATGTTGCTAAAAATAATCATGGTAAGGCTATACAAATTTAGCTATATATATATATTTTATTTGGATTGTGCACTCATGTGAGATCCATTTAATTTTCACAACCTGATCTCACATTAAGGCTTCATCCATATGGATGTAAGAGCCTGTAATAATAAGTATTGAAGAAGGACTTCAAGCAATAAAATTAAACAAAAATGTCCACACTAGTTATACTGTACCCATGTAAGGACAAAAGCAACCAACATATTCTGTAGTTTAAATTTATCAAGAAAACTTTATAAGAAAGAGAAAATATTTTCACCTACATCTGATAGCCAACTATTACTTTTTCATATGTTTATTCATTGGATTATTATTTAATCTTTTAAAAATCATCCCATGACCTTTGTGTATGTGTGTTACTTATAGAAAATTTTATTACAGAGCCTCACCTTCCAGTAGTTCTTCTGTCTGTTGTTTCCTGGTGCTACCTGAGAGTGCAGATAAATTAAAGTCTTGCATTCAAGGAACAGTACCGTAAAGGGAGCATGCATACCAAATGTGCATGTTGTGTATATGAAAGCAAGAAAAAGCTCACATAAGACATCAGATTTCCCAGTGTTACTGCAGTGAATTCACCTTTAGAGCTGCAGAAGCTTGAGCAGTTGTGCTCTGTGGGCCACCAGCCATCTGCAGTACATTCTGTGGGATGCTCTCTGGAGAGCACAGGGGATAGCGTGGTGTTCACTCACTTCGTATCCATTCTTTTAATTGCACAAAAAGAAGCTAAAAATCTGTCAGTGCTTTCCCAGTGAAGTCTAGCTTCACTCTAGCAAACTCCAGGGAGCCATGGAGAGTTGTTCATCCTAACAGGGATTTAGTCTGGCAATTTGCTGCACTGAAATAATGAAGAAACATCCAATTTCAACTACCTAGTAACAAGTTGCACTTTTATAGCAATTACTTCACACTGCTCAATATTTAAAAGACACTTTAAAAAGAAAATGATGAGGAAATTAAAAAGGAAAAAATGTGCCTATGGAGGCTAAATCTGGCATGTTGTGATAAACACAATGAAAATAGGGCTTCTATCAATCAGGATCATCTTCTGTAAGCATACATTCCAATACGGCTGATGACCAAGAAGAGCATGCCTTCCTGCTGTTGAAATTGTTAAAAATAAGGGCAATGGTGTGACTTGCTTTAAATGAAGTTAGTCAAAGTTTGCTTTCCTTGTAAACGTAAAATGTAGCAGTGAACAGGGTGGAATTCATTTTTTGTTAAAGGGACTGATCACTGTGGTTGCCATAATATGTAGAGAAGGGGGTCCACAATGTTTCTCTTCTGATGTCACCTATGTTATAAGGCTTATGATTCCTTGGTTTATTTCCCATTGCACCATCCCATAGTATATACTAACAAGGTGAACTCATGGCCCCTATTTAAAGTCAGCAGAGACAACATTTATGCCAGAGATGTGCTTAGTTGCTCTTAATCTCAATAGGCTGCTCTACTTGATTTATTCAGGCAAAACCAACAAGCATAACTTTTTTTTTTTCTTTTTAATAATGTGTAGTGATTGTTGCTCCACTTTAATGTAATTTTAGTTAAATTTAATTTCAAGACATCTCAGCTGAATTACTAAATAATAACATTAAAAGCAAAACAAACCTGAAAAAACAGATACACAGTCAGATCTTGTTCTGATTGCAATTCAGGAAAGCTAAAACCAGACAACAAAAGAGCTTGTAATTGCTGAAAGAAAGATACATTTTTTAATAAACTAGATGTGTGTATTAAATCCTAGGTATTGATATTGGACGTATACATACAGGCATCTGCTCCCATTTGCTCCCATCACTTTAACAACATCTAATAGTGGGCATTAGCAACTTTATATAAATTCATTATTTTTGATGTCTTTTTAATATCAACATTTATTATCAAAATAACTGTTACTTAAGTAAGCATGCCATGGTTCTATTATCCAGCATATTCTAGTTAAGCAGGGTAACTTTTACTCCTTCATAGAAAAATAACTGTAAATAATTACAATTTCCATTTGCTAGGTTCAGATTTTATGGTTTGTTCAGCACTCCAGCCATGATCCACTGAATTCTTTGGTAGGGAGCTTAGTAGCAGCTTGAAAGACAGAGAAAATAAAGACAATTTTCTACTTCAATACTAGATGTAGACTTCTTTTCACTGGTCATTCCTCTTTGGGGAAAGAAATCTGTAGAACTTGCTTAATGCTGAGATGTACTCTGAAGATATGTCTGGATCCAATGTTTCGGATTAACATTTCTAGAAAGATTGCAGAGGATGCAGAAGCTTTAGATCTCATGAAATACCATGTGATAAATCTAAAGGTAATCATGTGTGGTGGTAAAGACATTATGCTTCACAACTGACATAGACACAACGCTCACAACTTTCTAGCATTCTCATTTATTTTGGTAGTTCTGTTGGTGTTTGTGATGATTTCTTGTCTCAGCTCTCATAACAGAGCTTGCAATAGTGCAGGTATGATCATGTAACTTTTAAAAATCGATTGATGACTGACAGACACGTTTCAGCATTGCCATAGCTGCCATGCAGTGAGAGGTCAGGCACTTGCCCCAGCATGTCCTGCTTGGGAGGAATGCTCTGTAACAGTCACAAAACAGTGCCTCATGGTTTGCAAATACAAATTTCAATGCAATGGTTTGCAATGTGCTTCTCTTACTCACTGATGATACTAACAGCACACAAAAAGTAAAACTACTTTCAATCTGATATATTTTTAAATTGTAGTTGTTCTCTAAAAGCTGAAATGATGTAGCTAACATTTTTTCCTAAAAATCTTATTTTATTCTTTTTTTGCTTTGTACATCAGTTTGCATACTAAGACATCATTTCTCTGGCTTTGTAGATTTCTCTGATTTGTAGAGACAGAATCTTGTCAGATATATAATACATATGCTATTCTAGGTAAAATATCTGTTATGTAACTTTTCCCTAGGTCAGTCTGCCTAATTATGACTTTTTTTCATGCATCATTGTACTCCACAATTTTCAGAGAAATTCTATACACTTTGCTGAGGTAAAAAAAATAAATCCAACCATACCTTCTCCACAAATTTCTTCCGTGAACTGTGAAAAAGCCAAAGAATGATAAATGATAATATTTGTTGGCTGTTTAACGTTGAAAAAGAAAAGTTCATGTTCAGTGTATCCCACTTAATGCTTAAAAGTAATGATTTCTACTATTAATGCAGTGAATCTAGAATAACCTTACTTAGATAACAATCACACTTAGATTTTAGGTTTTAATGTGCCCTCAAACATTCTGCTTTCTAAGAAGAAATTGAGTACATTTCATAGTAATAATTATTTTTTCTACATCTTGAAAATCATTGATCCTGCTTCTTCTTAAATCAATTGTAAAAATACTGATAATTTGAAGAGGACACTCATGTTACATGTTTACTGATGACATGTAGTCAGCCAGCATTCAAGATGAAATCCACCTGATCAAATGTAGGCACCTGCTTACAGGCAGGACAAATCATTCCCCAGGCTCTGTTGACTGAACTCTCCACAAAGGTGAGAACCAGCTCTGATAAAGACACAAGTTGTAGACAGCTAAAATAACCATGCTTAGCCCTACCTTTCATCCTTCACCCCCTTCCCTTCAGAGGTCTTCTGTTCTAGCAGGCTGAAAACTAAAATCTCTTCTTGCAGTCATCATCGGTCAGCATTTGGCCATCCACCAAGGACTGCACATTTTGCCAGAGTGATTGCGGTATAAACAGCTCATATTTCAGAGGATGGAACTAATGCCTCAAAAATGCAGCTTTGTAAGAATGTGCAGTCAACAATTTTTGGTTTGCATTTTCACAGTTCATCATTCTGGATTTCAAAATATCCAGCTGTATTTGTCTGGAAAGGGTCTGTTATGGATTGTAAGGAGACCCTTTGAAGATGCTTATTTAAACTAAACATTCATGTGAGTTTATAATAGATAGGAGGATATTTAAACAGGATAATAATTCTCAAAATGACTTAGACGTACAATAAACTGAGAAGGAAGAAATAACTGATGTTTCTCTAAAGTCAGAACTACGCTGTCAACTGGTTGGTCTCTGGTCATGTATGGGAACTACAACAGGCAGAAACAAACCCCAAAAGTTGTTAACAATCTTGTCTCATGAATCTTTCTCTCTTCCAAACATAAGTTCAGGGTAGGGACTGTTGGAGCTGCTTCATCTGCTGAGAAACCAGTCTTTTAATGGGGTTCCTAGGAGGAAAATAATGTTGTCACAATCTTGCCATGTAAAGGTCTTTTCTTAGTTGTTTGAGGGGGTCATACATTGTAAAGAGTTAGGTCTTTCACTGTGGCTTTGGAATATTTCTTTTAAGGTGAAAACCTGTTCTGTAGCAACTAGGCTGAGTGCACCAGCTCTTACTGTGTGGTAGCTTCTGCCAGATGTTTCTGAGAAGGCTACTGCTTTAGGGAATTTCACACACAATTTGTTACTAGCATTAACAGAATTACAGGCACTTGGGTCACCTTGGCTGAGAGGAAAGCTGTGCACCAGCTGAGTTCAGGTCACTGACTGCATGCATGCCAGGAACACTGTGTATGTGTTATGGTGGAATAATCTACAGTGGAGGTGGCTTCAGCAAAGGCAAGAAGAAATGCTAGAGGAAAGTGAAGGCAGCTTGCTCAGCCACTAGTTTCTTGGGGCTGCCTGGAGATTTAGCCCAATAAAAGAGAGCCAGGTAAGTCCCTCTGGCTTTTTAAAGCTAGTCAATCACATTCCAGCTTATCAAATGGTCTCCTAAATCACTCCATACTTCTTTGAAAAATAATCATAAGAAGTCTGATGAGCAGGAATAACTGGAAATAAAATAGCATCGAGGCGTCTCAGCCGGTTTTGTGCCTGATGACAGTGAAGTGAAAAGACGCTTGGTAAAGCAAGCAACTGAGGACTTAAATGCTATTCAGACCTTTGCAGAGTTCAGGGTTCACCAGAAATGAAGAATTTAAATTTAACTGGAAAGCTTTATGTTATAAATTGACAAAATTTATATAATTTTGAAAGCTGTTTTACTATTGTGTAAACACAATGAGACTTGCATATGAATGGACGTGCTTGGTAGCAGCAGGACAAAGCCATGAACTGTCAGTAGCAGAGAGACTAGGCAGAAGTGTACTATTATGCAACCTGAATGGCATAAAGACAGAAGTAAAATTCAGTGATCTTCTGTGATAATGTACTCTCTCGCTTAGGCCTTCTGATCTGGCACAATCAGATCGCAACAAATTGAAGGAAATCAAGTCTGTGGCTAACCTGTCATTGATGGCAATAAGAATGAAAAAAATGATGGTGCATAATATTGTGACTAACTTGCTGATCATCATATTGTGTTGTCTCTTTTCCTCTCCTTGAGCAATTCCTTAAGAGACTCATGTGGCAGAAGAAAGGAGGCTAATTTGGTGATCAGGCAGAGAGGAGGCTGCATCAAGAAGCCAGGGAAGGGTAAGAGGATTTTTCACAAGGGGAAGGGTCTGCAGAGCAAGACCCAGCAACTGCTGTATAAGCAAAGATCAGAAAGGTATCACTCTTACTGGTTATCACAAATATGACAATTACCAAGGTCACACATGATCAGGACTGCTGCCCTTTATACTTACAGTCTAACACTTAATACTGATCAGAAGGTTAATGGCCCCTTCAAGACCATCTATCTTGGGAAGATTAACACTGAGCTCAGGTTGTAAGATCTGATAAGAGTTGGAATAGTGCCCCTTGGGCTTATTGCCACACAGATATGATCAGATGACTGAAAGAGCAATATCAACATCAGGCTATTGGACTCCAAGGAACACAATGACATGGCTGAAAACCTGTGTTTATATTTTGAAACGTAAGGAAAAAAGAAGTAATGAAAAATGTCATAATTTTGTGAAATCTGCAATGGATTTCTTCTTCACCCTTAACCTCTTAGTCCATTCAAAGTGGAGTTTTTTAAACAAACCAAAAAAAGACAATATATGTTGATTTTTTAAAAGAACTTCTGAAAGTCAGCACATTTTATGAGTTTAGAGGAAAAAAATAAATTTAGGAAAGTTTTTGAATTCTTTTTTTGTTTGTTTTACTGGTTTTGTTTTTTGCATTTGTACTAGATAGCTTGTAAAAATTCATGAATAATTGTTATATGAGCTTTTTTATTGCTATTGTCTAAAGGGTCTGTATCTACTTTTAGTATTTATTTCTTCCTACCTGTCCAAGTAAATCTCTTCCTTCTAAGTAAAAAAATGTACTCATTAAATAGAAATGCAAGGAAAGAGATATTCTCAAAACATATCAGTGTTAAATCAAAACAAAATCATTTTCTTTGAGCTGAGTTTATTAACAAAACAATCCCCTACTGCTGCAAAAGTGAGTTTAAGAACCACAAATCAGTTAAAACCTCAGCAACTTCTGAGAAGAATTCTTACTGGTCACATACTTATAGGGTTTCTTAAGAAATATCAGTCCACAAAACCAATAGAGACAATCCTGTAACCCTTGTGAAGAGGCAACATGACTTGCTAGTGACATAAGGTGTGTCTGCATGCATGATGACCTCTTCCCATGAGTCAGTAGCTAATGAAAAACCTCATGATTCTGTTAAAGTGCCATAAAATTCAAAGAAGCTGATCTCAACAAGTAAGGTGTGCTATTGTGTGATTGTCATCCTATATATATGACCATGCATCTTTTGATCTGCTTGGAAGATGATCACACCTGCTTGCTTTATATTATATGTGTCCACCTATTGTGGAACAAGCTTTTTGCAGAATGGATGTATATTAAACTCAGGATAAAACAGATCAAACACAGTCCTTGAGTAGGTTTGGAGTCCATTGGGGTTATTCCCCTTAACAACAAAGTCAAAGTTAGTTTTTTAACTTCTTAGTAACCTGGTGAAATTCCTTGCAAACTAATTATGGAATATTGTCCAAGACTTAGGTAAAACAAGGATAATAGCCTTTCTTCCGCATAGCTGTTGCTATTACTGCAAATGCGCAAACTGTGCTCTTTGTGTGCAAGAACTGGACTGCAACTTAAAAAGAAACTGTCAGGGTTATGTTTGGATCATAATCAGCAGGTCTGAAGAAGATGGTGAAACAGCAAAACAGGCTTTTATAAACCCTGTAAGAGACAGCTGCCACTAATGTCACTAATGCTGTCATAGAGCTTTCTATTTTAGAATTGCTGCTACTAGTTTCTAAGTGAAAGAAAAGTAAGAGGCACTGTAAATACTGGATTAGTTGGAAAGCAAAAGCAAACAGGGATCAAAACCTGCAGAATCTTTAAGGCAATGAGGCACTCATTTTCTCATTTCTCTTTCAACTCTTCTACTGTTGCCTATAAAGGATGTTTAGTCCCACTTCTCTTTCCTTATTACTGTAGATGTAATCCCCATTTTACCTCTCTCAATATATCTCCATCTCTCTTTTTCCGTTTTTAAATTTCACCCCTTCCTATACATTCAAATCCACCCTACATTAGATTTTCTTCCAGACTAGTCTGTGAGAGACTCACTATATCCATCCTAAATTGCTTTCATTATTTTGCACATTTGTATGAAGTGTTGGGTGATAACTACTGTTCATTGTGTAGGCTGCTTCTTTGTACTAAACCCAGAAAGATAAAGAAGATTTAAAATAGAAGAAATCCTATTTTCAATCAGTTCTTCCCTTTTGTGATAGCTCATAAAGCAGAACATTAGGAAAAGTATTTTTTTTTTGCAATTTTTACTGTTAACTGATAGGTACCTGAACTTAGAGACAGTACAATGAGGAAACTGCATTTATACTGTGGTATGTGGTTAAGCTGATCCTAAGAGCTACTTTTACATAGAGTTTTTTCATAATATATAATTCAGGCCATTCTTTTATTTTCCAAATATCTTGGTAATATCTGAGTAGGCATGCACTTGAAGACATACATTTCTAATACTACTGGTTCTAAGCAGAGCACCTGTAGAATTTCTTCAAATTCATGTATGATGAGAAGTAGATGTAAGTTGACAAGGCCTGTATCCCCACACGAATGTGTCACATAAGCTTGAGAATGCATCCTCCAAATTATTCTGTCGATGGGCTGAAGACAACTGGCAGCCATCAGCAAACTACAGTACTTCACAAAATGCAGTCTATTATGTTGCTAAAGGTACAATTGTAAGAAATGCAATGACAGAAAATATCAGATCATAGAATCAACAAGGCTGGAAAAGACCTTTAGGATCATCAAGTCCAACAATTACTCCAGCACTGCCCAGACCACCACTAACCCATGGCACACATCCAAGTTCTGTGGAGATGTAACAGCTTTAGTTCTGCAGCAATCTCACTGCGCTCAGCACAGGAAGTCATAAGCTCAGAGTAATGGTCTTGTGGTGTGGTTCAAGTGGGTTTTATCAGCTTAGATGCAGAGCTTTCTGAAGCTAGGGTGCTTCTGCATCCAGGTTGGATTCACATGAGGCTGGATTATGCATTAATAAGTAAAACCTAAAGCTTTGCAGTTATCATGCCCCATTTTAACAGCTCCTTGACAGTGACCTCCGCCTGGTACCCAGAGAGATAACCAAACCTGTGTGTAAAGATCATATGCAATAGCAGAGAATATCTAATCTTCTAATGCTCCCTTAAACACAAATGTTATTAAATGCCACTGTAGGTATCTAGATGATTTAGTGTCTGTTTTAGATGGCAATTGGACAGTTTAAGCTAATGAAAACTCAGAAAAACCCTTCCTGCTTTTGCTATTTTCTGGAAAAAATATTATTGAATTTAATGGGGAAAAGGTATGACTTTATTAAAATTATAAAATGCCATGAATGATTTCTAACATGCAGAAGAAATTGTGTTTTCCAGTAAAAGAATAATAAGAAGTGTGGCTAATCTTTCACTGCTTAAAGAATGGATTTATGTCTTAAAATTGTTAGAAAGTGTATGGGCATAACTTTATTTCTTTGCCTTTTAAATAAAACATCTAGATCTTTAGGCAGGGGCTGTCCTCTGATGATATATAGAAAGCTTGATCCTTAACTGGGATTTCTAGGCACTGCCACACTGCAGATTACAAACATCTACAATAAAATGTTTCTTACAGAATCTATTTGGATCTGATTCAAGAATGAACAAATCACTTCTAAAAATTCTGGCAAATAAGCTCCAGTATCCTCTTGTACACATGCTGAGCTTCCAGTAATCTGCTAATTACTCTTAAAATTAGTGCAATCTGCAGCCTGCAGGAAAATATGCAGCAAGCCTTCAGTCATATGAACTTTTGAACCCATTGAATTGAATTTAATAAATATAATGAGATGGTCACTTAATACAGGCTTTCATCAGAGTTTTCATGTGCTTCATTCTGCACTAAACTGCAGAAAGAATTGACAAATAAAGACAGTAAATTGCATATGATGCTTTGGGAATAAAATATGGCTGATTACTCCAGCTTCAAATGCCTGGAATAGGTGTGTGGGAGAATACTCCTTGCCAAAGAGCTTTATACTCCCTTATAAGCTTCCTTGAAAAAGCTGAACCTCTATTTCCAAAGAAAATTTTTGAGATTAAACCTATTAGAAGCCACTGTCTTATTCCAGTAATTAACTCCAAGAAAAATGCTTGCCAGACTTCAGATCATCCTATGCTTAGAATGAATCAAATGCACATTTTCAAGAAGGAAAAATGAAGAGCTTTTTTTTTCATGAGCTAGGGAAAATGGGAAGCCTCAGGACTGCAAAAATGCTTTCATGATAGCTTGGGCTACAGCATGAAGCAAAGCAGCTAAATGGGATTTAACAGATCAGGACTGGAGGGACTGACATGCCACAGCTTCAGTGATTTTCTTCTTGTGGAGCCTGAGTGGGCTGATCTGGTTTTGAAGAGCTTTGCTACAGCACTTTGGATGGTACTGACATTCTCGTTATGATACACAGTAGTAGTCCCTGCACCTCTGCTTCCTTGCCTCCTCTCGTATTCCCACTTCAAAACCTGTTCCTACTTAGTCTGGGGCTGCAGGACTACACTGAAGGCAAGAGGCACCTGGTGCTGAAGTTCTGCTGATGCTGATCTCAATTCAGCCCAGAACTTTTGTACATAGTTGTGAAAAGCCAGGCTGGTTCACTGGGCATTCATACTCTCGCTGTTTTAGTCTGCTAACCTTTTCTTTTTGTGGTGTTTGTTGATTAAAGGAAAAACACTAGTAAGTACTTTAAATACTGGGAATTCAAAATCTTGTGCATGGTATCTGCCATGTTTGGATCTTGGGTTTGTCTCAGCCAGTAGGCACTATTTCAATCAAAACAATTTATGAGCAAAGTCAACTTTGGTCACAGCTTCAACTATTTAGCTATCTGCAACTTAAATGTTCTATTTTTATAGCTATTTCCAAATGAAATGATGGATTTGAAGTAAGCCCCTTTTTGAAAATGCATCTTTTGAATCGGAGATTAGAGTCCTAGCCGGTTTTTAACAATGCAGGATTTCATTTTCAACTCTGTTATTACTACATATAATTTTACAGAAACAGCATTCTAAAATACAGACTATGCCTGTGCTACCACAGCAGTAATTATTTGACCAACATTGCTCTTTTTGAAGCTTTCTAGTCTTTTTTCTAAAGCTATCAGTACCTAAAAGATTCCTGCTTTTTCTTTTTCTAAAGTACGGCTTAAAAATTATTATGTTGGATTTTTTTCCTCTATTCAGCCACAAATCAAAAGTGTTTTTCATCAATTTTGCTGATGTTCACTCTACAATTAAACCTGACATTATAAACACTGTATGTATTCATGTTAGAGGAAGCAGACCTTTTAAGCTTTCATTCTTCAAAGTGTCCACTTGTCAAAATCAGAAAGAAGTGGGAAGGGAACCACATATCGTATAGTAGCAAACAAACAAATACAACACAAAAGATTTTTCTTTTCAAACCTGGCATGCACTCCAGAATAGTTCTTGCCATGGGAACACTTGATTAATCTCAGCAGCTTCTACTTTTGCCGGTTGGGTACTGTCCTGTCACTTCTCCAGTAATTTCAAATGCAAAACTGTTTTAAATACAATAATGGGCCAGCATGTTGGTGTTCTTACTCATTTTCTCAAGCTGCAGAAACATATTCTCAAGTATATTGCACATTACTGGAGAGTACTTTTACCCAAGGGAAAACTTGCCCCAAAATAATTTATGATCAGGAACATGCTGTCCTCTCTCGATGGAGCACTGTGACGCATTTTCACTGACACGAAATTAGACAAGGCTGAGACTGGTTCCTCTGAATAGCTGATTGATGGACATCTCTTTTTTGTGGTTTCCTTTGGGTGCATTGAGCACTACTAAAAGGGCAAGGACTCAAAGCTGTCACCCATCCCTACATTCATTAGTAGGGCCAGATTCTGCAGATTTCTTCCCTAAAGCAATGGAGGTTCATGGTTTCAGTGCATGCTCAATTAACCCCATTGTTCACTTGATTGAACTGGGATACAAGATGATAATATTTTTTTTCTCTCTATCTTCCCTCCCCCCAAATTTGAAGGGAAGGGGAGAAATAAGGAAAAAAAAAAAAAAAGAAAAAAGGGAGAGGAGATGAGTAAATCATAGAATCAGATAATGGTTTGGGTTGGAAAGGACCTTAAGATCATGTAGTTTCAACTCCCCTGCCATGGGCAGGGACACCTTCTAATAGACCACGTTGCTCAATGCCCTGTGAGAAAAATTCTTGTGATACCTTCATAGGGAAGATGGTGATCCCTGTGGTCAGTTTTTCAACACTACATCTCATCCCTCTGAATTCTTATACAGACTGAGGCCCTGGAAGGGAACCAAAACTGTTAAGAGATATGGAGAGCAGCCTATGTATGCATACTTTTTTTTTCTTGTATATAAAATTTTTAAATATACTTATGACAGACTTATGTAAGAGAATTGTCAAATATTTCCAGAATTCTTCTGCTACTGAAGCTACCGCAAATCAGTGGAATACTACAGAATAACAGGATAATGAAAGTTAATCACAGGGCTAATTTCCTGGTGTTGAGTGCTTGACCATGGATGACAGTACGAAAAACCCATGTGGAGTGTGAAAGCTGGTCTAGGTACCTCAATCTTAGGTCTTTGATTGCAAGGAAAAGTTGCAATGAGAGTTATTCAGTAGCCAAATGCACAGGGAATCCTCAAGTATGCTTAATTACACTTTTCTATATGCAAGAACCAGGGGTCTTTCAGTTCTTAAAAACTAAAAGATAGTTAAGAAGGCAGATGAAAATAATCTTATGCATGTGCTGTGACTGACTGACGTTGGAAAATGTAGCTATCTGCTTCCCACTGTGGAGAGATCCTGACTTGGTGCTGATTTCCAAACTTGCATTGTGTGGGCTGAATTTTCAGAGGTAGGTGCTTCCCTTAGGCTTGAATGACTTATTTTTTACCCAAGCATTCCCAATTGTCTTGGTACCCAGAGCAATGTGATCTTTAATGGTGCAGTTACACACTCTTCAACTCTCATCTTTGGGGCATGGGACTTTCGGGATCAGAAGTGGGAGAAGCAAGGGGACAGTGCACTGCTGTTCTTCACCTGCTGCAGTGCTGGTGGTGGTGGTGACACCAGGCTTGTCCTATGTCTTCTTTACAGAGCCTGGATGAAGGGATTACTCTGTAGGGGGTTGCCAGCAGTGCTCGTGGTGCAGCCTGCATCCCAGCTTGGGAACACGAGCTTGGGAGCACAGTTTCTTTCCAATGGTCATAAACTCTTTGCTCTGGGCAAACCAATGTCATCACAGTGGGGTAACCTAAAGAATGAAGATCCTCTGCCAGTGGGCATCAAGGGGAGACAGTATCTAGTGTAAAGATAAATATAATTGTGGTTTGCTTATACTTACTACCAAAAGGTTGTACAATAGCACATGGGCAACGCTGATCAGCAAAAACCTCATTAGCAGCCTGACTTTCAAAGGCACAGTACTCCTTGAAAAATGTGTGTTGGCTGTTACTATGTTGTAAAATACTGCATATAAAATATAAGAAAAAAAGAATCATCATTTTTTTACAATCACAATTTACAATTACAATCACAAAAAAAAATCACAATTTGCAGTGATAAAATACTGTAGAAAGTAAAATACTAATATAGAATTAAATGCATTTTTTCAAAATCACAAAAACATTATTGTTGTCGTTAATGTGTTTTTCCCCTTTCAGTTTTTCACCTACTGGTTTTCCACCAGCATAACAATATTTTTGGGCAAAATGTTGGATATGCAGAGACCAAATTTGCATTTATTAATTTCAACCCACAAAAACATCTCTAAGACTTTGAATTTTTGCCTTGTAGAAAACAGATTTTACTTTGTTTTGCTTTTAAAAGAACAATTATAAATGTTAAAAAGAACCTGCTTTTCATAAACGTGCCTTGAATACAAATTTAGGCCAGTACAGGAGTAAAAATGAAATTCTGTAGCCTGGTTTGAGGAGGGCTGGTTTTCATGATGCAGGAGCTCTTCCTGATTATATCTGCAAAATGACCTAATTCTGGCAAAATTGCTGCCAGTCTGAAGTTCATTTGAATGGATTAGTAGAGCTGGATTCTGACCCTCCTGATGGAAAAGTCCACCGAAACTTTGTCATTGCTTTTGAATGAAAAATGTTTGATCCAGTGTACGAGAAAACAAAAGACAAACTGACCAATGAAAAGCAAGACCAGCTACACTGTTCTGCCTGCAGAACAGGGATGTGAGTAGTTGTGGGGAGAACTAACATAGCTGGACCTCCAGCCTCCTTGTTGTCCTGCAGGGTCTCTGTGGACACCCCAGCTCTTGAAAAGTAAACATAAATAAGGTAAGTAAGTGCTAACCTGGTAGGGAAGGGAGAACTAAAAACAAAACCTAAAGCTGCAGGTCTGATAGTCTCTGAAGAGCTTGCTTTTCATGTGGAAAACCAAACCAAACCAAAACAAAACACTGCTTCATTAAAAAAAAAGAAAAAAAGGTTGTGTTTAATTTGCCTGCTAGCGCAGGCCACTGCAAATGGGACTTTCGGGATCCAGGTGGGATTGACCCCATCCTTGGAGAGCACAGGTGGTGTTTTACAGATCTGCCAAGAAAAACAGTTTTCAATAGCAGCCTGGCTGCTGTGGGAACCTCACAGGCAGAGGCTGCCTGGAAGAAATTTCCATGCCGTGCATTTCTTTCCCTCCTTATTCACGATCCTCTCGCTGATTTGCCTCCTGCAAAGAGCACCCATTTACCTTCATTTCAGTGTTTACCAATTTGATTCTGCTTAAAAATCTAGTCTATAGTTTAAAGCAAAGGGAATAGCTAAAATATTTTTATTTTTGCTGGAAGAGCATTTTTTTGTTGTTGTTTGGCTTGTGCTTGGCCTAAAATAAACCAGTTTATTTACTTCGGAAATACATGGTTTAAGTATAACCTTTTTTTAAAATAATAACCAGAAAGTAAATTTTGAAAGTTAAAAAAGAGTAATTTTTTAGGTCACAATGTATTTTTTCATGTTTTAAAATCAAAGCTATTCAGTATGTTCAACAAGAACATACTTCAGTAGACTAAAGTCTTTTTGATGAGTAAATTATCTTTCTAATGAACCTGACACCATTTGCTTTGATTGTCATGGTATCTGATGACTTTCATGAAGATTTCCTCTGTTTGGCTGAAAGAAATAAAATGTCATGTGTTTCTGAAGAGTTACTTTAGGGTACTTTGGATGGCAGACCTTCTAGTGTGACCACATGCCATGCTGCAGAACACATGCCTTTATTGATCTTAGAGGGCTGTCTAACAGGCAAATCCTTCTGACGTGGGAGGTTTATGACTAGAAACTGCTCCTGATTTCTTTGCTTATTTTCTCATGCTTTATATTCTGTAGATTTTCTGGATATTCAGACTTTCTCAGAACTTTGGGTAGATGTATCTTCAGAAAAGACCAAGCACAACTCTAAAGGATTTGTTGGTGTTTCCCTGAGTTTTTTTGACAAACCACAGCTGCACATGAACTTGGGGACTGCTCTATTCTTTAAGCAGCCTGTAGCACAGCTGTGCCCTGGGAAGTATTTAGCAAGTACAAATTACAGGACAGATCTAAATTAATTCTTGTGTATCATGATCTGTGTCTAGAGTTAAAATGCCCCATGACTAGGTGGGACTACATTCTATTCAGTCTTAATGTTGACCTTTAGAACTACATGAATTATAAGGATAGTGTAGATTTAACAAATTATTATTCCAGTACTATAATGTGATGTGCTATAATGTAATGAGCAGTGATCCTCAAAATTTTGCTGAGCTGACATCACCTGAATATTTACAGCAACACTCAAAGGCAGTCTAGCCTTGTTTGCAGTTTCACATAGCCAGAAGCTGTAGCTGTCACAAGCAAAATGTTACCCATCACCTGATGGATGTTTATTCAGCTTTGTGTTAGAGTACATGTAAAGCCCAAACATATACTGCAGACCCATTGTGTAAGATGGGTTAGTGTGCTGGGATATAAGGCTTTACTTAGAAAGTTATTTGGGTTTGTTTTGTTTTATATTTATATGGATTTGAATAATATATTTTATACTATCCTCTTAGGCACCAGGAAGCTTAATTAAACAGAAACAAGTGAAATAAAAATAAAGCAAGTGTGGATGTGATAGGCCAGTTGCACTTGTGAAGAGAAGGATAAATTGCAGCTCTTTTCTAGCACAGGGATCTGAGGAAGGCTACATGGTGTTTCCACAAACAACCCTCATTAAAGCTTCCGCTTCTGGAGGCAGTGTCTGTTCCCAGGCTGCATTCTGTGTTCAGCCTGCCGAAACAATCACATCCACTGCTCACAGCTGCCATTGACATGGTGCAGGCAACTGGAGGGACCATGGTTGAAGACCTGAGCCTGCTTTATCTCCTCCAAGCATGAGTTCTCTTAGCAAGGGGGCAGGGAGGAGATCAGGCTTCCATTTTCCTCTGTCCTTCCTGCTCGTCCTCTTCAGCCTCATGCTTCCTCCAAGCCTGGACATACCTGTCTTCAACCGTGTGCCCAGGGTCCTTCCTTTTACTCCAGGTC
Organism: Nestor notabilis; assembly: GCF_000696875.1. Lineage (NCBI taxonomy): Eukaryota > Metazoa > Chordata > Aves > Psittaciformes > Psittacidae > Nestor > Nestor notabilis. The sequence continues at coordinate 42,633 of NW_009923402.1, forward strand.
CTTTCCCCAGTCTTGCAATATTACCTTTGTCCAAGCCCTTTCAGTCTATCCTGAGCTTCCTCAGTTCAATTCCCCACCCTTTTTACCAAGTTCAACAACTCCATTTTTTGTTGGGCCATGAACAATTTTCACCTCATTTATGGTAGTATCCAAACCAATATTTAGTGAGGGCAAAACAGGAACTGGTAGAGGCAAAGGCCTTCAGTAATTGTAAATTATCCTTGCAAACAAGCAGGTGATTAACTGCTTGTTCAGACTAGTCTATTGAAACATAAAACCAGTAGGAACTCCTACAGGAGAAACTTCTCTTTTACATGATTTATGTATTTTGTCTGCCCTGAAAAAGTTTCATGCATTGCAGATATAGATCTACCTCAGGCTTTTATGTCATGAAATTTTCCAAAGAAAACAGTCAGGTTTCATCAGCACTACAGTGCAAAACTTCCTAAGGAAAAGCCTGACACTGGGTGTCATTGTGTGGCCTTTCCATGTGTAAATAGCCAGGCTCATGAATACAGGACACCGCAAAGAAACAAACAAAAAACTCAAATAAAACCAGTTCTTCACAAGGAGGTACACATAAACAGGTCTATTTGGTCTGTACACTATTTGGAGCAGTAGATAAAATGCAGTCTGATAAAAGTTGCCATTAATATTGCTTTTTTTGTCATAAGTATTATGGAGAATATCATCAAGGCTTCTGATCTTAGTGGCTTTTCCATTCTGTAACGTTCAGGTTTGCCTGAAGTCTCATCTCCCCCAACTGTTCAGCTGTTACAGGGTGGCAATAGAAAAAGATAATAGGACATATAATACGTTTGTCTCAGGAAAAGAGTCATAACCATGACTGAAAGTCATGAGATATTGCATATAGATGCATATGAGGCATTTAACACTCAAGCTTTCAATTTAAATGTGTATTTTTTAAATTAGTCTAATTTAAAGAATAGCTTGACTTGAATATTAAAGTAATATCCAAAACCTTTTTTCAAGTAAAAAAAAAACCCAATAAAAAGACCCAGAGAAATTTCAAAATCCTTTATTGTTCTCAGGGAACAGTTTTGAATAGCCTAAAGCTTTCCTAGCTCTTTCACATTCAGAGAGATCTAAGTGCCAACATTTCTTAGGCTTTTGAAGACCTTACTTTAAAGCTACATAAGCAGGAACTAATGAGCTATCCCCTTTCCTGCTCTGCTAGTACAAAGTTGAAGTACAGCACCCCTGAACCAAAACACCTCAGAGAAGGGCAGTTGTTTAAAACTCTTTGGCTTAACTCAACTACTTCTTCCCATAACCTTGGAGTAGAAGTGTCTGTTAATCCTGCCCAAAGCCCTCTGGTGCTTGACATTTTCTTATGAAGCTCTTCACTTACACAATGGTGTGTGCTTTCAGCAGACACAGAGCTGTAGTGCTGCCCTTTAAATAGAAGCACTTGCTTGCTTTGGTTCACAGCTGTTGGCTCATGTCTTCTTTCATCAGTCATTTTGCCATTCTAAAACCTTAAGGCAGTTTTATGTATAAAATAACTGTACATGCTCAATATTTTAATTACTTCATTGGCCATGAAGTTATTCTTGGGTGGAAACAAAAACAATGGCAACTGCTAGAAACTGATCACAGCAGGATTGGAATAGCTCAGTAGTCCTTAGGAGTCTGGGAAAAATCCCTGTCAGTCCAACGTTAACAATATTCAGAGATAAGGTCTGTAGGCTGCTGGCTATGGCTCTGAGGCAGCCTGCCAACAGGCTTCACTGAAAAATGAGGGGAGAAAAGAGATACACCTGTTATTAATGAGGAAAATTCTTGATGAAAATAACCATTTTTATAATAACCAGTGAGGTTTCTGAATTCCAGCACAAAAGTATGTGCAATACCTATTGTCATATCCTTGCATAACCATGGTATGGTGAGTCCAAGTAGTATTCTAAAGTCTGTGATGACCAAGTCCCTTCATCAAGCTCAAAATACTTTTTTTATTCGGCTAATAGACAAATCTTGACCACAGACAAACATCTTTGTTTGTATGTATCTGAGAATGAACTGTGAATAAACCCTAAGTTTGTATGTATAAATCCTGGGTGGCTACCAACAATTTTTCCATAAAATACTTATATGTCAAGTTATGTATTTATCACTTTATTCTGTTTCCAATTCTATGCTCCTTTATTTATTTTTTTTCCCCTGCTGTATTCTAAAAAATCTCTTGGGCATCCTTGGTCAATTAAATAAACAATGTACCAAAATGTACAAAATGATAGAGGGTTTGTGCCTGGCGTAACCTTATAAAGACTTGTGCCTTTTGCTATATGTAATTTTTTATTTTCTATCTGTTTTCAAATCACTCTCTTCAGAGCTGAACTTTTCTGAAAATGAGTCATCACCCAAAGAGGAAATTTACTGGAAATATTTAATAGCTATTGGGGCTCTGTGCAAAAGCATCCCACTGACAGTGCTTGTCTGTGCATTTCTCCATAATGATACTCCTCCTCCTTCCACTCTTCCTACTTGTTTGTTACAAGTAGTAACTTTGGCAGAAAAAGAAAAAGCGAAAAATCTGCACTTTAAAAATCCCATGCCATCAAAGGATTTCCTGGTGCTAGAAGTTTTCTCCACGATCTGTTGTAAGCAGCTCTAACAAGGCAGCTTCTTGCAGGAAAACACCTAAAACACTGTAGATTTCATGACATCATGAAATTACTGGGGCAAATGACTGACAGCATGTTATTGCTTCAGGGAAGAAATAAATCACCCTGCTGCACCTGAGGAGTGCCTGCCACTGGCAAACTCTTGCACCCCCATCTGTGGGCAGCCACTGCTGTGTCTCCCCTTGTGTCTCCCCTTGTGTCTGTTTTCAAACTTGAGAGCCTATAACTGTGATCAGCCCCTTGCAGCTCCTTAGGAAGTTACTGCAGCATCGGTCACAAGAGTCTGAGCTGTGGCCCCCTGTGGATATCGTGCACAGTAGCAGGACTTCCACAGAGTGCTCCCACATGGGTTTAATCCCAAATCCACAACCCACAGAGGGAGGGAGGGAGGGAGGGAGGGAAGGAGGGAGGCAGGCAGGAAGGCAGACAGGAAGGCAGGAAGGAAGGAAATTACTAGTTCTGTGTTGCTTCTGAAGTCCTGAAGAACTGTTTAAAGTCCTGAATAGTTTATGGCAAGCAACTGTCTATTGTCAATCGATATTTTTCAGATAATGTGGTCCTGTGTAGGACTATGTGGACCTGTGAGATGAGTGAGCCACTGGAACAGGTTACCCAAAAAAGTGGTAAAGGCTCCATCTCTGGCAGTGTTCAAGGCCAGACTGGACAGAGCCTTGGGTGACATGGTATAGAGTGAGGCGTCCCTGCCCATGGCAGGGGGGTTGGAACCAGATGATCTTAAGTTCCTTTCTAACCCAAACCGTTCTATGATTAATTCTATGATGACCTATGTATCCCCACAGGCTGGGGTTTTCCTGCCAGATTATTCCTCCATTAAACAAATAGTGTGAACCCCCTAGTTCTTGTTCTATTTTAACAGAAAGGCATGGCACAGGGGACCCAGTAAGCAGGAGGTCTTTTCCTAGCTTGAGCAGAACACATCCCTATTTCTTTAGTATAATTACATCCATCCCTATTCTCCTGTTGACACTGTGCTTGAGATAATGAAGTTGTTGCTCAGACTGAGTCATCACTGAGGAAATGAATGAAAAATGCTCTTAAACACAGGACATAAGATCTAGCTGAGCACAGTGGTTATTGGGACCATATATTGTTTAAAGTCACATGACCTTGTTAAGAATAATTTCCCTACACTTTGCAGTTATATTGTAAATGTAAGTAATTTGTATGGTTGGGTTTTTTGGTTTTTTTTTTTCTTTTATGTTTCAAGAAAATAACACTGCATTTTCTTATTTCTGTTTGAGTGTTGGCGAATTAAAATCTGAAAGACTTGGTTAGATGTAGTTTAAATGACTGATTTTTTTCTCAAATTTGTGGCCACAGTTATAATTACCCTGTCCTGAACTCAATTCCATTTGCTTCTTTGGTTCCCCAAACTAAATAAAATAACAAAGTTTCAGAGTATTTATGGTTAGAGAGATTAGAGTTAACCAGAAATGAAGCTCATACTTGTCTCCGGTAAATTAGCTGGGGAAGATGCAAGAAGCTTAACTGGTTATCAATATTTCCTCTTCTCAGCTACATAGTATATAAGTTATTAGCAACCTTTTAGGTCATTTGAAACTTGCTTTGTAAACATCTCAGAGGAACAGACGTGGATGTCTTTATGTAGCTGAGGATCAATAAGGGAAATCACTCTGAATCTTCATTAGTAATTGATTAATGATATAAAGTATTACAGACAATGCTGGCATTGTTAAAGGGTATTGCACTCAATGATTCAGAAAGTCTTCTATCTTCTGTTCTAAGTTATGAACCTAAAAGTCAGAGATCTTCTTACAATGTTGTTATTAAAAGCTCAGAAGCATGCACATCTAAGCAAACCTTTCAGCTGCTTATGATAATACTTACAGCTATGAAAGGATGTCTAAAACATACCCTTATATGTTGAAAATATCCTCTCAGTGACTTTGTCATTCTTGGCACTCTGTGAGAAAACACTCTTATTCCTTAGCACGATTTAATATTTTCAGTATCGAGAATGTTTCTGAAGCCTAGTAAGTGTAACAGACTTGAAAAATGAAACTGCTTGTAGGCAGGGCAAGAGTTATCTATGCTGAGGATGGGGAGACTGTCTACTATCTCCCACAACATGTTATTTTGAGCACCATTAAGCAATACTAACAGGAGGTTGCAGCCCTACTTCTCCCATTTCTAAATTGCATAAAAAACCCCAAATTCAAGGAAAAAATAGCAGTCACAGGAAGAATAAGTTATCACTTAGAAGAGTAGACTGCGGTGAAAAACAGCAAGAACATAGACATGGTCTGGAAAAGGTCATTTAATTGCCACCCTTCAGAACTCCATCTATGTCACATAATACAACAGGTGTTTGCACTGTCAGTTGCTTAGCTTCTGGACACTTCTGTTCCCCAGACCCTTCTACCATGCATGCTTAACAGTGCTACAGTTAAGCAATGGTGAGCTGCCTGTTTTCTATCTTTTGAACAAACTTAATTGGGATTCAGAAAGAAACCATCATTCTGCCTTTTATCCTTTCCCTTTGATGATAGCTTAAAACCTTCTCAGGATTTTCTAGCAGATCAAGCTCCACACAAAACACAAGAGCAGTCATTGCAGTCTTTCAGTAGTGGGAGGATTGTCTGACTCCTAAATATATACTCTGAGCATGCCTGTAAGAAGGAGACCCAGCTTTGACACTCGGATCTGGTCAAAGCCATTTTCGTAGAAGGTGCTGCATCACCAAATTGTAGATGACCTAAGAGGTAAAATCTTGTTTATTTGAATGAAATATATAGTCAGGAAAGTCTAGGAATTGTACTGTTAAGTCGCCAGTGAGACAGATGTCTAAGAACTCTTCCCCCATAACTATCTAGCTTAATGGGCTTGTGTTAGTGGTTATTAAGTTAGAGAGGTGCATGATCATATGAAGTGTCTACCATCTTTGAGTAATCCAGACAAGGAAAAAAGACGTCTAAGCACAGAATGGAGAAGGTTTTTTTCATAGTTCTAGAATAACCTGTACAATTGGGAATTTTTCTGCAAAGAGGCAGACTTGTACCTTCCCCAGGAACAAAATGAAATAAGGCTCATAGATTCTGGGTGAGTACAAAGCTCCTTTTTGCTGTTGCACACAGTACAAACACAGTCAAGTTTTCTCCCTCTGGGGCCACTGGAGGGTTCAGCCTACTGATGGTGTAAGGGACAAGCCTCATCCTGGAAAACCGGTTTCATCAGGAAACCGGTTTCCTGACCATAGCACCTCCCAGACAAACTCCATCTCAAGTTCAGGTCACTTTTTGAGTAGGCTTTAGAAAGCCCAATTAGTTACATCAGTCACGTTGTCACACACAGGAAGGAAGTGCCTACCTTCAGAACAGGATTTGGGTTATGAATTCCCAAAGAGAGGCCTAAGCTCTCCTATCTCTTTTTCAGGAGGATTTCTCTGTTGGTTATGTAGTCAGCTCTCTACAGCACAGTGCTTTGTGCATCCCCTCTGAGACATCCACTTGCCTTGGGCTTTGGAGGACTGGAGGGCTGTGGCCCTTCTACCAAGGATGCAGGGGTGACAGGTGCTGCCAAACCTGAGCTTTTATCTTAGGACTTGTTATTTCAGAGAGGTACTAAGGAAGATCATTGACACAGTGAGAGGTCTGGGTGAGAATGTTTACCCTTTGCTTCAGCAAAGTCAAAATGAAGGTTTGCTTCCATTTTGAAAATCAATCAACCTCTGCTAATTAATGTGTGCTGGAAAATGTAAGTTAAAACATCCCAGTGGAGCATTCAAAGAATTATCAGGATTATCCTTGGCAATATTAATCTTCAAAGTGCTTTGCAAACTTTAAAGTCTAGCTTTCGACTGAAGCATTTAGAAACAGAGGTGGTGCAAGGGGTAGTGTCTACCCAGTACTCCTCCTGCCTGTGCTCAGGTGGGCAGTTTGAACCCACTGAGCTCTTCTGATGAGCATACTGAAAGCCTCTTCTCCAGACATCAGAGTGAAGGGAGGAGAAATATCCCCCTCCATTCCCCTGTGGTGGGAACAGTGATCTGCAACCACTGGCAGCTCTGAGTTACTCAACCCAAAATGCTAGTAACAGCTCTTCATTTCTTGTAACTGAACCTTATCTAGTCTTCCATGTAATAACAGATATTCATTCACAACTGAGATGAAATAATATCAACATTTCCTTGAAACCAAAACCAAGTGTCAACCGCTGCTACAGTCCAGGTGCACATACTTCAACTGTTATGGTCATATCACATAAACTTTGTTTTGGAGGGGGCATGAGTCCTGAAATCTCAGAACAGGGTTTGTGAGATAGCAATACATATACCTAATTTATGCATTATATCCTTATGCTTTATCCTTCTCAAGATTTACTGATTTGTACTGTACAGAAACAGGCTTGGTGACAAGGTCCATGAATATGCTTCTTTCAGGAAAATATATTCACCCGCTCCCTGTGTTTATAAGAATTATTGTAAAATAGTAATGCTTCCTTCAGACTGGAAAATCCTTTCGAGTCACATTACTTTGCCAGTTGAGAGCCTTATGCTGTTAATCATAAGTGCTGTGTTGACCCAGCTTTCTCACAATGTAACGGGTAAAGCTAAAATTCTCTGTTTTTTTGTTTGTTTTTGTTTTGTTTTTTTTTTTTTTTTTAATATATATATATATTGCATTTTTCATTATGGTGTTTTAACAAACTCATAAAGTGACCCCAGAGAGCTTTTTTGTTGTGCCTTGTTCACAGTGCTGGTGTGAGGAAATTATTTGGGTTTTTTGGGGTTTTTTTTCAGTGCGCTTGTGCAAATACATGGTGAGAAATGATAAAACACCAGGAGAAATTCTCTGCGTTAACAGGTAAACTGTGATGGATCAAAAAGGATGAACCTCACCCAGATGTAAAATAACATAAATTCCATGAGTTGAAAAGCTTCTTAGTATTTTCCAATGCCTTATCCCAGGAGAAAGCTAGTGGCAAAGGCACCTGGTGAAATGCCATGTTTTGAAAATAGATTTGAGAAAAATGCAAAACTGACAAATGTTCTCCTTTGAGGTTTTCCAAGCTCCAAGCTTTTTGATATCAGAAGGAACTTTTTATTATAAAATCTAAGATAGCCAAGCATACATTAAAAAATTTAACATTTCAGTGAAAGGAAATCACTGAAACCAAAGCATATTTTTTGAGGTGAAGGGTTCAGTCATAAACTTCTGGCGTATTTCACCATTTTATTCCAGGACAAAGGTTTGAAATGTAAAAAAAAAATTCCAGTAGAGATAAAACTTTTCCTCTGCAGCTCAGCTGACTCACCATGATTTGTTGGCCTCGTCAGTGTCTCTATGCTATCCATCAATCCTATACAAGATAGAAGAGTCAAATCTCAAAGACATTTTTGAAAAAAATTTAAAATATCTTTGTAAAAATTGAGATGTTGACAAAAGATATGTGATGTTCTACATTTTTATAGAACCTAACAATTTAAAATGTATTTGAATGTACTGAAATAACATTTATGTTCTCAGGCAAGTGGAATTTGTGTGAAGTCCTGCTTTAACAAATTGGCATTTGAGTTGCACGTCAGAACAGAATACAGTCCATTTACTGTATATGATACTGACTTCTCAGAAGTTTTTGACTGTGTTATTATCTATTACTTTGATAATGGATCTTACAGGTATTGTGCAGATTTTCATATTCTTAAGCATGTAAGTTCTCAAAACCTTAGCCCTTTTTTTTTTTTCTCTTAACTTCCACAACATTCTTTTCTTTTACTCTTTGAACTCCTGAAAAAAACCTGAGATGGGTTTTCTTGGAAGTGTTGGGTCTTGGTTAGTTATATAGTTCTCAAGTGTTTGAAGCCTTAGTGAAGGAAAACAATCAAGCAGAAAACCTGTAGATATTTTGACTAATTTTCTTCTTCATATGTCTGCTGTCAGGCTTGGCTTTCTTCTAAGTAAATCATAAATTTATGGGTAGGTAAATATCTCAATGTACAAACCAGCATGTTTATAGAGCCTTCAATGAGCAAGAAATAAGAAAAAGGTTTCTGCTGCTAATTTAGGATCACTAGAACTCATTCTTACCAGGGCAAACAGAAAGCATTTCAGCCTTAGTGGTGTCGTGGTTCAAGCCCAGCCGGCA
>NW_009923403.1:0-33848 GCF_000696875.1 Nestor notabilis
TCAATTCCATTGTCCATGTCACCGACATGGACAAATATATTTGTTTATTATTTTTATTATATATTTGTTTATTATTATAGAGGTTGGAATTAGGTGATCTTAAAGTTGTTTCCAATCCTAGCTATTTTATGATTCTATGATTATTGTTGAATTAACAATAGAGTGAGAAAGAAAATGCAGTTAATTTTCTGCATTTGCACATCATTGTGCGAAAGTATATTAAAAAGAATAGCTATCTTATTACAATTTATTTTCACGAAGTTTATGACAAATCTGGATTAACGCTGTGGTTTCAATAATCCATCTTTTTTTTGAGATTATTCTTTCTTCTGTCATGATCAAATAATCATTATCTTCTCTGGAAATGTAAATATTGAATACACTTACAATGCTTTGAGGAAAAATTTATGTTATTTGCTAGCAGTGCAAGATTGTTGTCAAAGTTTGATATGTCTTACATTTTAATTTTTTAAATCAGTTAAACCAGCAGTGTACTTTTCTCAGGTTACTTGAGAATGTTATTTTTCCACATGATATCTGTATAGCTCTCTAAGAGCATGCTGTTAACAGAATGAGAGCTTACTATGGTGGACAAATATTAAGAGTTATGCTAGTAGTGTGCAACTTCTATTACAGTTGTTTTATTGCAGTAGATGAATGAGGTGCCTCTGCCTGATCAGGAGCTATTATGAAATCTACAACTTCCTGAACCTGAAATAAATGTGGGGCAAAAGCGGGGGAAGATCCTTATTTCAATGATATAGTACGAAGGTGTGTATTTCTGCCTTAGAGCCAAAAGCCAAAGCTTTGATGAAACTGCAGTGGGATGTGACAAAAGCTGTCATTAGAGGGAGGGTTGAGGATAAGTGTCTAAGAGCAAGGAGAGAACAGTGTGTGCCAAGTGCTTTAAGGAAGTAGGAACTTTTAATGGAGGGGGATGAGAAAAAAGGATTAGGGTAGCAGCTGGGTAAGAAAAGTGGAGCCTTTTAAAATATTAATAGGAAGATGAACTGGTTATCACCTGTGACAATGATGACTTGTTGAACTGTTACTGTATAAATAGGCCTGGGTGTGACGCTGGAAACCTTCATTTTCAGCTTTAGTATCTGCAAATCTTGCACAAAATTGGCTTTGGTCTATCTTGAAGCTACATCTGCTGACATGCAGGTGGCCTCTTTTGTGGTGAAGGGATAATTCTTTTAATTATTTTCCTTTGGGTCCTTGCTGACAGTTTTATTTGGCTGATACTTTAACTACCATAGAAATTTAGTGTTGGACATCTCGGTACTTTTACTGAATTGATCTTAGTGTCAGTTGCATTTGTGTCAGTTCATATCCAGACAGTGTTTAAAAACAAATCTTGTGCCTTTAATCTACATGTACCATACTCAAACATTGTTTTAGCTGTGAAGTTAACCATTAAATTATGAATTTGGAAGTTCTGCAGTATGTTTAAAACCAGATGTAGTTACCTTATTTTTCTTACAGCCTAGTTAGGAAGTCAAGGCTCTATGCTGTTGGAAGGTTTTGATTTAAAAAAGGTGATTCTCCTAGAATTATTAGGATTCCTTTTTCGCTTATGGAAAACACTTGCCTGTAAGACTTGCTAGACTGGCTGAGAATAGTGTTTAACTCCTTAGTATTCTGCCTCTGCAGAAAAAATCACCTCTGCAGGTGGTAGAACATAGCAAACTAGGTAACTATGAAGTATCAGAATATTCATGTTACATAGATAGGGTTTTTGTCCTCTGAATTGCCAGTAATTATGGGATTATTCCTTGAAGTATGTTTAAAAGTTTGTTTGGTACTGGGAGTTTTCCATGGATTTTTATGGTATGATTGTATCTTGTATACTAGAATTTAGAGTGATTAGCATTATTTTTAATAGATACTTTTGGAGGAAATATCTGGAAAAGAAAGTTTGGTTGGGAAGGAGCTTTAAAGTTCATCTGGTTACAGACCCCCTGCCACAGCGACAGGGACACCTTCTGCTAGACCAGGTTGCTCCAAGCCCCATCCAACCTGGCCTTGAACACTGCCAGGAATGGGGCAGCCACAGCTTCTCTGGGCAACCTGTGCCAGTGCCTCACCACCCTCACAGTAAAGAATTTCTTCCTAATAGCTAATTTAAATCCACCGTCTTTCAGCTTAAAGCCATTCCTCTTTGTCCTTGGAAGAAGTCACTCATCAGCTTTCTTGTAGGCCCCCTTAGGTACTGGAAGGCTGCGCTAAGGTCTCCCTTGGGCTTTCTCTTCTCCAGGATAAACAAACTCAACTCTCACTATCTTTAAGAATAAAACACAGCGACAGTATGTAGGACTTGATACATGTTGTCAGGCTGGACTGATGATCGTGGCACCATATGGTTCCCTTTCTTAATATATTTATGTTTGACATAAGTTGTATAGTGGTCAAGGAAACTGTTACAATTTAACTCAGGCATATCTGAGTTAAAACTGAAAGGTGGCTAATGAGGGTACTAGAATACTTAGTGTGGTCACAGAGTGCCCTCTCTAGGGCAGCATGTTCATTAATAAGAAACTATTGAGAAAAAAAGTGGTGAAGTGTGGATTCCAGCTTTTTTGCTTTTTTTTTTTTAAGCTGAATTTGTTATTTCTTTGAAACAGCTGGACTTAAAAATATTTTTTTAGTAGGCGTGTTTAACTACTATAAAACCAAGTGCAGTGGCTCTTACCTGGTAGTTCCAAAAAGATGACTTGTCACCTTTCTTACTTTCGCTTTTTAGAATGCCTTCTTTGCAATCAGTGATTCAACATCTCAGTCACCTGTATTCCACTATGTACATGTGGGCCCCACTGATGCCAAAAGCAGTGGTAGAAGATCAGAATATATCCTGAATTATTTTCAATAAAAACCACTTCTGAAATTAGACTAGGTACAAGCAAAGGCAATGGCTTGTCATTTCAATATGCAAAATAGAAAGCTGGTCTGGTTACTCACTTCATGTTTGAAAGATTATTGTTTGCTCCCTTTTCTTCTCACTTTGCATTCTTTGATGAGTTCCACTGAAAAGAAGTTTTTAGTTTATTGTTTTCAGCCCTCTTTTAAGACTTTTGCCCAGCATCTGTTTCCTTTCCATTCTTTTTGCAGACAGGGGATGTTAGATCTCTATGTTAGAGGTGTGACTTTGTTCTGGATTCAGCTGTAACAGTTATTTTTGTCCTCCTTAGTAGCTGTTGCAGTGCAACAGAGAAAGAAAGAGCTGAAAGAATGTAGCACGGATTTTGGGTCCATATACAGAGCTTTACTTGGCTTGTCTGCGACCACACTCACTCCAGAGGGGACAGTTTTTCAGAAATCATTAAGCTTGGTAAGCTATATAGCTCATTTGTCCACTGGAGGAGATGGAGAGCAGGAGAGGCTAGTGTATCTAACCACTACCCTAATGTCTACAGCAGAATTAAGATTCGTGGAGCCAGAAAGGAGTTTGAATATATTAGACCTATTCTGGTGCTTCCCCTGCCTGAACTGTAACTGTAAGCAAGGACAAGGTCAAGATAGATTCTCACTGAATCTTTTCATAGAGAGCTTTGAATTCCTTTTTTTTAATGTACTTTGTCATTATTTTTAAAGACGATTTTTAAAGATCATCCATCCACAAACACTTCCATGCTCAGAATTTCAGTGTTTAAGATGGTGTCAACCAATTTGCTCTTGAATAAACACTTTTTCCTTTTTTTTTTTTCTTTTTTTAATTCAAGGGGTCACAGAATGATCTGATTCTTTTGTCTGCTGCCCTCATTTGCCACCAGCCAGGTCTCATATCTTCTCTCATCTGCAGTATGCACATTTGCCTTTGAGGGGCAAGATAGTTTTCCATTCTCTTGCCCATTTCCTTGACGTCCTCTTATGTCCTAAAATTTAGCCATACAGAAAATGTGCCACACTAGGAAAGTTATCACATGAGAATGTGACCCATATGAGAGAAAATTAAATAACCAGGTGCCATTGTGGATAGAATGTCCTTAAAATGCAGATGTATTGCATACAGTACATCGTCTTTAAAATACAAATGTGCTGTACATATACTGTACTCAAATTTTATCTGGGTTTGATTGGATTCTTTTTATGCTTGATAGCCAATTTTTTGTAGGTTTTAGACTACTATTTGCTTTAAAGGGATGCCTAATGTATTAAAACATTGCTTTAATAAATACATTTATTGTTGTTAGCTGGATTATTAAGATGAAAAGATGTAATAAACTTGATTAGTTTGGGAAGTCAATGGAAGCTTGGCCATTCGAATTTCTAATTCTATTAATTAGATTGTGATTGGATTAATATTTGCAGTGCAATAGTGTTCAAAAAGAAGTGCTGGTATCTTCAAAGAGAACTGCGTAAGTAGTTAACTCCCAAGTGCTTTGGGGGATTTATCAGCTTGTTTCTAGAAATATGTGGCAGATCCAAGGTATTAAAACAATATTTACCTTCCAAAAAATACAGGGTTCTTTTCACTGTCTTTTTGTTTGTTTGGTTGGTTGGTTTTGTTGTTTTTTCCTTTCTCTTCACTTAGAATCCCAAGTAAAATCTCCTTTTGTCAATAGAATATTTTGGCTACAGAAAACCTCACATAGCAGCTGATTTTTTTGTTGTTGTTGTTCATTGGGCTACTGGTTTAGAACAGAAAATTGTTGCTGCTGCAAATAAGTGCAACGTATCAGCCTGTTCAGAGTATTTCTTCACATAGGTGTAACAAGGATTAGAACTGAAACAGAAAATCAAACTGAACAGAGAAGCCTAAGCACAGTCCATAGGTTAGAAATGAAAAGAAATACGATTTGCTGAGCTGAGGTGATTTGCCGTTTCTTAAAAAATACAGACAAAGTGAAATGACTGCAAGCACCTCTTAGAAAAGAAGTGCAGAAAAATACTAAAATGGTGTTTCTGCACAGATACATGCAGGTAAATGAGTTGTTCTTATTGTGGTAATTTGTGCAGGAAAGAGAATGTCAAAATGATAGAAAAAAGAAAATAAAGAGCTGGCAGGATGAGGTTACATCTCTGATGATGATAGCTGGGATATACCTATTTCATTGTGTTGCTGAAGAGAAGGTAGTTCTGTGAATAGATTGTGGGTGGCTACTCTTAATAGCCTAAGCCCTGTGAAACACTGTGGGAAGCTTGACATTCAGTAAGACTGTATTACTGTCATTCTCTGATTGCCTCTCTGTGGAGTTAGAGCATTCAGGTATTAAAAATAAGGTCAGTTGCTAGCCTGAGTGGCCATTAACATGGTACTTGAAGACTCTGTGCCATTGTGAGAAGCAGAAGTGAATTTATGCACTTAAATTAATTTGAAGCTAAGATATCTTAAAAAATAAATAACCTTTTATTATTATTATTATTTTGTCCTGACTGAACATTACTATAAAATAAGAGCCATACTTTGGATTCTCCCTATAGGTAAAATTAATTGAAAACTATCCTCAAGCTTCCTTTGAAGAGAATAGATCATAACTTAGACCTTTTTATTTTCCTTTGCTTATCCTGGACTGTGCATACCAAAGATAACATACATCACAGATCAGCATGCCTGTTCCAGAATTATTTCCTCTGAGAAGATGGGAAGAGACTCACTGCTTTATTAAAAGACATAGTAGTTTTAAGGGTTTTCAGAATGAATCAAAGCCCTTCTGATGGAGGGTCTATGCCCTTCTGTGCTGCTCAGTTCTCTGCATCCACTGCTGTAGTCACTCTTCCTTAGTACAAAGTAAACAAGAGCCAAATGCCACAAAAGAAAGAAAAGTATATCTCTGGCAAAAGAGTTTTTCAGGAGAAACATTTTGAATCTAATGTATCTATTGGATTTACCAGATGACTTAAACGAAAATGTACTACTAACTAATTGCCTCATAGTTACACAAAATGAAGATGTGGTTCTGCAACCTGAAATTTTTGCTCAGTTTTTATTAATGCAAAAGAAAATTTTAAATGAGTGTATTGCTAGAGTCAAACTCGGGAAATGACACATTTCTTACTGATACCACTTTTGACACTCTCATCATCAAAATTAAAAAATTTCAAAGATGAAATTCCTTTCCTGGCTTGGCTTGGGATGCCTGAATTTTAAGAAACTTCAGTTCATTTTGATTCACATCCTTCAATTTTTATTAACTTGGTTTTAATAATTTGATTAATCTCATTTGCTTTTCAAAATACATATATATATGACACTTCATTTTTTTTTCTACATTTTTATTCATAGGTTTCCTTTTAGCTCTTCCATGTTTTGTATTTCTGTGTAGGCTTATTTTTTTGGTCATTGCCATTGTCCTTAAATTCCAGCTTTAAGTTGTGGCTGACAAAGTGCAAAGAAAAAGCGACAAATGTAGCAGCTATACAAATGAGGGAACATTCCCAAAGGCTAATAGAGAACTAGTAATCTTGGGTTTTTATGTTCTGCCTATGTTCACTGGAGAGAGGGATGGGATGGACTTCTCAAATGGGCAATTCTGAACACCTGAACAAAGCTTCAGCTTTGGAACTTTCTTTGAGCTTGTCTGCTTTTATTACCTGTGGTGGAAGACCAGCACTTCTAAGGTCAGCCCAGCTTTCCTGTTGGCAAGAGATTCATAGCTTTCGAACAAGAATCTCTCAGATACTTGTGCATCATGCAGTAATAGTGCCTCTAAATGCTGTAAAAGTAAATATGTGGACACTAAATGTATCCCTCTGAAAACACTGAATATATCCCTCTGAAAGTAAACGTACATTTTGTACTGAAGTACAAACCTGCATGTTTCCAAAAATGCGTAGATGGGTGTTTCTGATGACTGAACTTTCATAATGGAGTGTATGCCTGAGGTTTGATACTACGTTGATTATGTAATGGTAGCTATCTCTTAGGATTAGCTTCAGCAGGCAGCTCCTACACTAGTTTAAACCTTTCTTTATCTTGGACTAGCTCCATGTGAGAGTTTTGTTTATCCTTGTGCTTTCTTATATCCAACTGGGATTAAACCCCAAACTTTTTCTAGTAGTATATGATGGTTATTTTGGTAATTAATTTCAACTTCAAGTTGTGGACCATAATTTGCTATGAGTACACTACTCCACAGATAATCTTTTTCAGGAATAGAAAACACTTGGCTATTAACTTGAAGCTTTCCTGGCAGTAAGGAAATGTTTTCTATGTAAACCTCTGACATATTAGAATAGCTGAGGACCCCTTCCATGCTAAACATCCATTTAGCATGGAAAATTAGAAATGTAGATAAATGTAAAACATATAGATAAATGTAGGTAAATTGTAAATATAGCAATGGAAAGTGCATTTTACATGTTATGGTTTTAACTATGGTAGAAGTTTTATAGAATGCTGTCCTGAGTGGTAATTCAGACTTAGATAGCAGACTAGATTGCTTGCAGGCTACATATTGCAGTTCTTGTTTTGGAGGGGGCTAAAATTTAGCCCTTTGTCCCATCAAAGCAGACTGCTTTGCACAGCTGTTTGGAAATTATATAAGTAATGTTCAGTTATCGCTTAATGTTCATACACTTTACCATTGTACTGATGTGTGTCTGCAGCAGTCTAGACATCTTTCCCTTGTTTCTGAGTCCATGGTGGAAATCCTCCTCTGTTTTGTATTTTCACAGGAGATGGTGAGCTCTATACGTTTGGAGAACCTGAGAATGGAAAACTGGGATTAATGCCTGAACAGCTGAAGAACAATAGAGTCCCACAGCCTGTAATGGGAATTGTGGAAAAGGTTAATAAGGTTGCTTGTGGTGGAGAACATACTGTGGTGCTGACAGGTATGCAATTTAACTGTCTTTCTTTTTTACAGCCCTGTAACTTAATCAGTAAACTCAATTCACTTAAAAGAATTTAAATCCCACTGAAATGTAAGATGGTATAGTGATCCTAACTGGAAGACCACTGTACATCAAGGAGGTAGAAATCCACGTAACAATTAACCTAAGTGCATGCCTATGCTGTCCTCTACCTGTAGTTTGATGTTCAAGCCTGTGTTGCACATACCCCTTGGCTACAGGATGAACTTTGCCAGCTAATTGTAACAGAGGAGCTTACTCTGCCAAGCAGTAGAGTACCAAGTAGGTAGCAGCAAGGACTACTTGTGTGTCCTTGCCTTTATCTAAAATTTCAGGAGCAAGTTCCCATGTGAACCTCCTTTTTATTAACAGTATAAATGATGAGTACAGTTTTTTAGCTTGTAAGAAAATCCTGTAAGAGCTCAAATGACCAAAATGGGATAACCTTCCATGGATGGGATCTGTAGTTCTATCCTGAACTACAGTAGTATAGAAGCAGGAAAGGGAGGTTTGTCTTGGGCTTGTAATGAATTCCACAGCTGTATGATATGTCTGTAATTAATCTCCTACCAAAATGCAAAAACTATAAGAACAAGTAGAGGATGTATAGATACCAGTCCTCAAATCTGTATTTTGAAAATGCTAAATAGTCATATTTTGGCAATCTGGTGGTGTGCCTTCAAGGTTATGTAACCAATATTTCTAAAGTATAAACTGAAAATCCAGCTGAGGGAGATTGTAAGTAATATGATGTGGTATTGTACTGTAAGCCACTGGAGAGAGTAGAGGTGGAAGTGATGCGCTGGGAAAGTTTATGTGTAACAATAACTCAAGCTGCGAGACTCTCTGTAGGTTAAAATTCCTTTGGGAAAACTGTGAAGAGGAAATCACAATAGCCAATCCAGGAAATAATGCAAACATTTGTCTACATTTCAGGCATTGGTGTCTCTCTTCCACCAATATACAGTGTTACCATGGCAGTATTCTATGTCATAAAATTAATTTCTTTACATGAAATCACATTATCATTATTAGGAAAAAAATACCATAAATTTTGGGCCAGAAGATGTTTAAATCATAGTGTTATTTTGTGGTGAAATTCTGCAGATAGAATTTGATTATCATTATTGATTATTTTATTATCCATAAATCTGAAGCCAGCTAAGGGATGTTTTGTTTTAATGTTTTTTCTTGAGATATAATTTCATTATAACAAATGACTGTTACAGAGATTTAGTATGAAGATGTAGACCTGGATGACATCATCATTATAGTGAAACCTGTACAAGAGCTAAACCAAAAAGGCAAAATATAAATCTCAAGAAACAAACACAGTGAAGAAAGAAACATACTAAGTCAGTGTCTTAGTATGCAAGGTTTACTTGTCTGTGGAAGTAGATTTTGTAGTAGAAGACGAATAAGAAATCCAGTGCTGGCTTAGGTGGTAGTTGATGATCTAAGTGTTGAGTGCCAGAAGATCCAGTTGAATCAAGAGAAGAGGAAAACAATATCCTTCAACAACATACATTTTCCTAATGATTAAAAGTTGTTGTGATAAAAGGGCAGATAAATGTGGGGTTTAGTGTGATTCAGCTATTATTAAATAGGCTACAGCTGTGAACTTCTGCCTAAGACACTTCAAAGAGAAATTGGAAATACTGCCTTGAGTAAAAGATACTTCATCAGGAATGTTGACATACAGAAAATTTTCTGACTCAAATATTTGGGAAAAAATTGGGAAAAGGTATAAATTTGGACACTGTAATAATTGAAAAAGTGAGTGAACATGTATTATAGGCTTTGCACCACAAACTTAACTTTAAATCAGTACTGAAGTGTATATTGCATCTTGAGATGAAGTGATGTGACCACAAATTGAGAATTCTGATGGGGGATATATCTTTAAAGAGGAGCAGAAACATTTATACCTCTTTTAAGCTCATTTTCCTAAATTAAGAAAGTAGTGCAATTTTGAAGAAATTCTCAATTTTGTATATCATCTTCCCTGAAAATGGGTGCCATTTGGCTTTAGGAACATGCATATATACAGACACGGTTTTATTTTTTTCAGGACATGTCATTTTAATCTTAAAAAATTAGAAATGAGTGTCTGACTGCTGTATATTCCTCTGTTTTATCTATCTCATTTAACATAGGAATAGATTAGGAGAAAATGTCATATGGAGAAACTGTTGCACATCTTGGCTTATTTCTTGTCATCAGTTCTACTTAGGGTTTATCAAATTAGAAGAAAGCATAATCCAGTTATTTTACTGATTATGAGGCAAGTTTCTTCCTCTCTCTCATATATAATTAGTCTATTCCAAAGCACTTCATTTGACTTCTTTTTCATGACTGTCTTATCTATTCTATTGGCAATTTTGTATGGTCAGAACCACTGTTATTTGGGTTATTAAATCAAGCTACTCTTTGGAATCTCTTCAGCAAGTATCAGAGTAAATGGTAGAAAGTACATATTAAAATAATCTTTTTTTTTTTTCCTTTGAGACTCCAAAATGGGAAACTCAATCTTTTTTTTCCAGAGAGATCAAAAAGTTAAACTGTTGAGAGTAAAGATTCAGAAAAAAACTTTTTTACAAATGATACAAAAGATTTTAGAAGTTTTAAAAGATACAAGGTTTTAGAAATGTCAAATATGGTATTGGAAACAAGTCTTACTTTTTCTTCTTCCTTTAATATTTGCATTTTTTTCTAGAGAATAAACAGAATTACAGGTAAAAATTCTATTGTGCGAAAGCTTTCTCTCACTGTAACAACACAAACCTCTTCATATCATGACAGTCTATCAGCCAGTTCAAGATCATATCCTCATCCCAGGTGACTTCTCTCAGAGACTGAAAAAGATAATTTGTGAATCTAGAAATTGGAGAAGCAGCAGCAGATGATTGGGAGTGAGCTTAATATCTTCCAGGGTTTTTTTCAGATGATGACAGATCCTCTGGGCATAATCCTGTCTATAAAAGGATATATTATGTCCTTTTATTCTTTGAAAGGAGGGAAAGCAAAGGTATCTGTTCAAAGGAAAAAGTGGAGCAGTCCTTCAAGAATAGGTCGTTTGACATAACAGTGCAGCACATTTGTGCATTAGTATGTAAAATGTTGGATTTTTCATCTTCTTTCTCAATGTCTTTTAAAAAGAAAAGTGAAGATGCCCTTTTGAAAGAGGATGAAAAGGATGAAAAAGCTCTACCTTTTCATGACAGAACTGACTGTTCAAGCCATATAGGATTATCTAGATTTTTTCAAACCATTCTTAAATCTGTATACTATTTATATTGAAATCTCCAAATCCAATTACTAGCTCAGGTAAAACAGAGTATTGTGTTGACAGCTGATTTTTACAGTAACATTTTTCAGCTGTTTAAAAATAGAACTATTGTAAGAGTGAATAATCCATTGACAGAATAGTAGTAGTAATAATAACAACAATAATAATAATCTTCAAGGGAAATTAACCTATTTGGAGAGATAAAAGCATACCTGTCTGTTCCTGTTTAGTTACATAGCAAGGAACCCATGAAGCTTAAAAATACTCTTGGAGCTCACTCAGTTCTTTCAGCCAATAGCATGTGTTGAAAAACCCCTGAAAGCTATGTAGATTTTTGCCTAGAAGTATTTTATTGATAGTGACAGCAGTCATGCAGATTGAAAAACTGTTAAGTCCTCCAGAAGATACCTGCAAAGGTGGAAGATGTATCCCTGTTCTTCCAAAAAAGAAAATGTAGGAAGTAAAGGAGAAGCAGTCCCAGCATTTAAGTGCTGGAAGTCACTTGGAACTATGAAGCAATTGGCTTTTGTACAAGTTCTGAAGCATTTATGTTTGTCCTTCAAGGGTCCTTCTCACGGGATGCTGCTGTGTAGGAGGCAGCAGTTCCTGCCTGGTGGCCAAGACAGGACTTCTGCTGTTTCTTCTGGGTGCTATTAATACAGCTGAGCCTTCCTTGTGATGCACTGGAGGCAGCGCTGCTTCCCTGTGCTGATGTGGCCAGCTGTCTTTCATCTCCCCTTGTACCACTCTGGTGCTGCCTTCTTGACCATAGGGAACTATTCCATAGGGAACTATAGAATGGTCAAGGTGGCAAACCTTCCCCAAGCCTGGCTTGCTGAGCTGAGCTGGCTCACCACAGAACAAGTGGACAGCAGAGGCAGTACCAGAGGAGACTGAAGAGAGAGAATGGGGGAATGGGATCTGCCCTTTTGCTAGTAGTACTTTTCATTTGTTGCATCCAACCATACCCTCATGGGGCCTGAGGACAGTAAGAAGAAGGTGACAGTGGGGCTATATCCCTGTTTGGATTCGTGGTGTAGGCAAATTCAGTTAGAAATTCAAGTGCAGAATGATGAAATTCACCTCCGCCGTTTTATCACCTAGTCTGTAAGACTGCTTTGTCATTGACTTCTCTTTTTATGCATTTATAAAGTCAGATTGCAAGAAATACGTCATTTGTGCTAAATGAGATTATTATTGAAGTTTGGCCTCACTTCTTCACCAGAGAGGTGAATCATTTAAGAAAGGTGCAAAGTTTTTGTCTTCTTGTGCCTTGATAACTAATTAATAAGCAAATTCATGAGGAACAAAATTTAGGTGCCCCTGGTCTGTGGGGGCAGTAAAAGAAATTGTTCTCTAACCTGGTATTGGGTTGGCCCGTTCTCATTGTCAGTACAAACAGAGGAAAGAGTAGTTTCCTGTACTTTTCAAGTTAGTATTTGAGAACAGCTCACTCTAAACACAAATGCAGAAGGCATCGCATGTTTCAAGCTAGGATTAAAGATAATGTGGGGAAAAAAAACCAGCTTCACTCAAAATAATTATGTTAATCAGATAAAGCCATATAATGAGAAAATGGCCAATTTCCAAAGAAATCTTAAGACAAACACAGTACTTCTAAACAGAATTTAAGTAATCAGCCATCCTGAGAAAGTAATTGACTAAAATGAATATGAGACTTCAGTTTGCTTAAGAAAAGCTCCTGTTTTTCATGTGTAGTTTCTTGATTCTTATGCAATAGTCTAAATGTTACATAAAATTTCATCTTGTTTTACTAAGATCCTGTGAAGGTGTTGCTTTCTTGCGCTGAAAGCACTGAAATTTCCAGCAGAGGGAGCTTTACTATTACATTTAGTGAAAAAAAAAAGAAAAAATCATCTGCAGTCACTTTTGTGTTAGACCATTGGGGTTTTTTTTTATGGTGTGAATTCATGACATGTTAATGTGGAACAACTTAAAGGGGGCAGAAAAGGCAAGCCCTTTCCTAGAAAGAATATTTCCATATCTAGTGTTACAATATTTCATCATGGCTCCTTTGAAATTGGAAAGTTCAGTAAGTGTACTATGGTATATGGAATCTGGTCCATTCTCTGCTTTCTCTTTCCAAAGGGTTAGTTTGAGGGAATGGTAACGTAATTTGGTTTTAATTTTTCTCCAGTCTGTGGCTGCTCTGAGAATTTGGTCACACAGTATAAACTACTTTTGTGGTACTGAAACTTACTTTGCTGTTCCAGTGGCCTTGTTTCCTTGCCATAAAGAAGTTTTAAAAAAGCAGACTCTCTGCCAATTGTTGTTCCACACATTCTGCTGTGGATGGCCATGCCTCTCTTGTTTTTGTGCATGGTGAGATTTTTGACCCGATGGCACCTGGGCAGCAAGAGCAGGCATGCTCTGCACCTTGTTCATAACAATGACGTAACGATACATTGCTCCCAAGTCTCAGTTCTTTTTGTTTGATGTAGAATATGTTTTGTTCTTCCTAATTTTTCCCAGATTTTAGTAATAATTTTTCAAGTGCCTTAAGTAGTACTTCTCTAGCTTTTCCTATTGCCTACATGCAGAAGAAAAGGGGGCAGGGAGTACAGTTCTAGGAAAAACTTCTCCTTTTCCGAAAAAATCTTAGTGTCTGAATTTCTCTTTTCAAGCATGACCACATCAAGATTTCCAGGCTTCACAGTCTCCCCTGTTGTGATGCACTGCCAGGGATGGACACAGCAAGCATCTTTACTGCTTTGGAGAAGTTCTTTTCATTTTTTTTCCTGGCACAAACAGTCCATTAAACAGACAAAATATGGAAAGGTGGTTGTTCTGTCACAAGATAACACAACTATAGTGTTCTCTGTATTTAATGCAGGGCTGATTTGGTATCTGACCAGAACACTGAAACTTACTCTGTTATTGTTCCAGTCAATCCATATACACAGTTTAATATTGGTGTAAAGAGGTCTAGCGTATTAAATTTAGGGTCATACAGCGTATGTGTAGGTAACCAGAAATTAGGATGAGATTACTGTGCTTGAAAGTGCACATATATATGAACACTGTGGTCTTGAATTAATTGCACTATGTAGGCTCCCATAAGTTTTTTTATTAGCTGATATTTTCTGTACGTGTGATCAGTGGATTATTTTGCAGTTATGTTAGAAAATGTATTGCGTATTGAGCCATTCAAGATTCTTTTGTGTATATCTTTTAGTACTTAATTTCCTGGGTTTTATTTTGTTGTATTTTGTTGTTAATTGATAAATGTATTTGACTAGTTGGTACATTTTTTTAATTGCTAAAACATTGCTTTTTTGATGCTAATGTCATTTGACTTCCATTTGGCTAATAGAAAGCAGGTTATAATATATATATATCAGCATATTTATTGTTAACTTTGTCTGTATATTTTCAGAGACAAGTGTCTATACTTTTGGACTTGGACAACATGGGCAGCTGGGACATGGTACTTTTATTTTTGAAACTTCAGTACCAAAGTCTGTGAAACACTTGAGGAGGTATAAAATATGTAACATTACATGTGGGGAAAATCATACTGCTGTAATAGCAGGTATGTAAATGAAAAAATCTGAAATGCTCTTCCAGTGACTCTCATACTGTAAAAGCTTTATTTATAACATGAGCAGTAGAAAAAGACATATACAAACTTAATAGCTCTAAAGGTCAAGGGAACAGGTGAGAAAGCCAGATCCACAGCCATGCCATGCATAACTCTGTGTACAATATCTTCTGGGGAATTATAACCTCATTATGATGCCTTGCTAACAAATGTTTGGGTTTTTTTTCCTAATAGTATCTGTACAGTTTCAGTCCTATTATTTTGTTGTTGGATTTTTTTACAAATGATCTAGACTAGCTCTCATTTCAGACAGTACTTTACCTGAAAATATACGTATTTTTTGATCTGATTTCAACAGATATTCATCTGTTGAAAATCTAAAAATAATTGTTCAGTGTTTGCTTTTGGAAGAAAAACATTCCTCACTTTCATGGCCTGTTATTTTGTTCGTGCTGCTTTTGTCATGATTTTATTTTGAATATTTGTTACTGATAAGACACCTCTTTCCTCCCCGCCCCCCATACAGAGAATGGCCTCATGTTTACTTTTGGAGATGGGCGACACGGCAAGTTAGGCCTTGGAGAAGAGAATTTTACAAATCAGTTCGATCCTACTCTGTGTTACAATTTCTTGAGGTTCACAGTCCTTTTGGTAAGACTCCTGTTCATGCTTCTCAGACATAAAAACATTTATCTTTTTATGAAAAGTTATTAATGACAGTTGAAATCTCATTATAGAATTATTTCTTTCCATAACGTTTAATTAGTAGACAACACAAATTTAAATAAAAAGGAAATCATATTTATTTACCACACTCTTAATTTAGTTTAGAATGTATTTGGCTTGGACTATGCATCTAGACTGCTTTTCAGGGGTTTATTCAGTAGTATTCTAGCCTAAAGAGCTGTGTCAGCCTATAAAATCAAATATTTGTTGCTCTGGGATTGTTGGCAGTAGATGAAAACCAGGGTGTCAGCTTTTTAATTTTAATGATGATTTGTACAGTGGGATATTTTTAAACCTTAAGAAATTTGGAGGATTTGCTTTTTTGAATCCAAACAGGATGAGAAAGCAGATATACTCTTTTCTTTTAAGGCATTATTTTCATCCATTTCTTGAGGTGTTTT
Organism: Nestor notabilis; assembly: GCF_000696875.1. Classification (NCBI taxonomy): domain Eukaryota; kingdom Metazoa; phylum Chordata; class Aves; order Psittaciformes; family Psittacidae; genus Nestor; species Nestor notabilis. Next base: position 15,773 of record NW_009923403.1, read on the forward strand.
AAGAAATAAGCATCACAGAATTGCCAGCATCAGAAATACAAACATGACTCAGAATAGAGCAAAATTTGGGACAAAATTCTGTTGATCTCTTCTGTTTGTTTACTGGACTTGCTTAGAGTTTAAGGACATTTTATCAGAAGCGGTGAGAGTTTTAAACTTTTTAAAAGTGAAACCTCTGATCTTTATGTAATAATACTTTGTCTGTTGGAGGGTGTAGGACTTGCTTTACATTTTGTGGATTTTGTGATAAAATACCTAGGTTTGTATCACTGAAGCTATCAGTATTGCCCACATTTGATTTGCATAAAAATAATTAGCACAAATCCCTTGAAAATCAGTTGAAAAATCTTTGCTTTCTTCTCTGTCAGTTTTTGATAGACCTATCTTGTATTCTGTTCGATACAAATATATTGTATTTTAGTAAGAAGTGAACATAGATCCCTAGTCATTAATAAACATAATTAAGTACTTTTATCTTGCTAACATCATTTGGAGCTAAATTTGAAGCTATTTATATGTCTCTTACTTTTACTATGTTTTTGTTACAATCTAAACCCCTAGAGATGATTGTAAGAAAATGAGGTTCCTATACTGACACTTGCTAATGAAGTAATCTGATAATATTTTTGGTGCTGTAGGTTGCTTGTGGTGGTTGTCATATGCTAGTTTTTGCTGCTCCAAGACCTAAAGGATTTGAAGAACTGCTCTTAGAAGATTTACATGAAAGCTATTTGACTGCTACAATCTCTCAAATAAGTGGAGACTTACTACTAACAAACACGTTACAGCTAACATCAGCACGAATGCGACGTCGAGAGAGGGTAAATTTGGAGCTGTTTAGAGTTGCCATAGTTCTTTTAGGAAACAAAATCACTTTTGAAGTCACAATGTATATACAGCAGATAAATGTATGTCCTTAAATTATGTGTTTAATTTTAATGTATAAAAAGAAGAATGAATACTTATTCTGGTCTCAAAATTGAATGCAGGTAGAAGATAGATACTGGTCAGATTTTACTTGTTTATTTCTATGAAAAAGACTTAAATTGATTAAACAAGTTCATACTCTTTAAAATATCAAAGGAGAAAGTTTCACAATCAGCTTAAAATGATCCTAAGACCCCGTAGTTGCTTCTCCTTTCTCTCCACTGCACATTCCATATGATTTCATTGAACAGCATGAGTTGGATCATTTCACTTACCCATCTGAAACTACCACAAAGACACATTTATTTTGTAAAACTATATTGATGTTGTGCGCTAAATACCTCAACATTATTTGAGATGCTAGTATTTTAAGTAAAAATCAAAGTTCTTTTTCTCTTTCATCTGTATTTTAGACTGCTTGAGGTTATTGTGTAGAAACTATATAAAATATCCCCCCCACAATATACCTATTATGCTCCCTCCTGCTTCTTGTGCCCCTCCTCACTGGCAGAGCATGAGAAAATGAAAAGTCCTTACCCTGATCAGGGTAAGCACTAGTTAGCAACAACTAAAACATCATGCGTTATCAGCATTGTTCTCAGACTAAAGCCAAAACACAGCATTGCACCAGCTACCAGGGAGAAAATTAACTCTATCCCAGCTGAAACCTGGGCAATACTTCTCCACTTTTTAGGACTGCAAATAATTTAAATATTAAAGAAATTTGGTTTATGTTTCCCATACAAAGTTGCAACACTGTATCATCAACTAAAAGAAAATACTGAAAGGTTGCTTACATTTTATTTTTCTGCTTTTATTCTCAATGTATATTTTTTTTAATCTTCTACAGGAAAAGTCACCAGAACAGTTTAGTCGAATGGCACAAACTCTGCCTCCACTGGGAGAAAGCTTCTTAAAATCTTCACTACCTGTGACTAGCAAGACTAGTCCATTCTGGTTTTCTGCAACAAATCTTCCTAAAGCTGAACCTGTGAAGCACAGACGCCATAAAAAAGGTGAAGTGTCCCCATATCTTGCAGCTGTTTTCTGATAATTACGTGGTTTGGCTCTCATCATTCATAAACAAATGCTCAGTTTTAACCTGAAAGAAGGTTTAAATTCAATCTTGCCTCAATAGGGTGCAGCAGCATACAGACATGAAAGTTGAGAAATGCATGCAAGCGTTGCCTCACGCTGTTCATGTTTGGAAAATGTGCTTAAAGATTTAGAGGAGGGCTGAGTGAAAGAGAAACAACTTCTAAATTGTACCTGTGGTTTCTCCTGAAGAAATAGAACTTTACAAAACCACTGTAAGATTAGTAGCCTCTTTCTCCATTTTCACAAAAAAGAAACAGAACTACAGAAGAAAAAATTGATTAGGAACAATCTTAAAAACACAGAAGGGCCTACAAGAGACCTTGGGTAAGAAAAAGGTCTACTAATTCATACAACATCTTTTGTCATCACTTGGAAGTGAAGAAGTGCAAAAGTATTCTTCACTCTCTGTTATCTAAGATAATAATGATTTGCAATATTCTGGCTAATGCAAAAACCTGCATAACAATGATACTGATACAGAGCTGGACTTCTGCACAATTCTCTAGAGCAGTTCTGGACTTTACCTGGATTCTTCAGCATGTGTGATTTCCTGGGAAGAGCAATGCTAAAGAATGCAGAATGCAGTGCTTCTTGTGTAAAGGTTCGCTCAGATTTATTGGACAGTCAAATCCAATTTGAAAATAATTAATTCAGTTAGAATTAAGATTATTATTTGTAAAGCTGCCAGCATGTCCATTAGCATTTCTGGTTCCAAGAAAGCAATGCAGTGAAATTTAAATTGCCCTTAGAGTCTTCTGAAGCCTAGAACCTCAGGTTTTGTGCCATATGAAATTGGTCATATACCTGATGAACTTAAGGTGAACCCAAAAATTATGTAGGTACATTTTTGTGATGCAGCATTGGATTTAAACTCACTGTCATGCAGCATTGGATTTAAACTCACTGTCTCTCCATCCATTACACAGATAATGTTTAATGTAGACAATATGACTGCAGCTAATTTAGTCTAGGTGGTACACTATTATTAAAGAGATTATCCAAAAGAAGCTTTGTCCCATGTAATATTTATGTTTTAAAAGCCTGCAAAAATGGTCAGAGATCTATAGTGCACTGAAGCCCCATTGCTGAGCTACCTTTAATGTTAATACTGATGAAAAGGAAGTGGAAGTGCTTCTGTGATGTTTTAGGCTGCAGGAATCAGGAATCTCAGGACTTCAGTCCTACATCAGTAAAATAGAGATAATCTATTTTACTCTATTTTACAAGAGTGGGGTGTTCTGCTGGTTACATATTGCTTGTTCTTATATTTGTTTACTTCCCCTTATTTTACCTTGAAGTAAAGAAAAAGAATCATCAGAAGGATAAACCTTGTGAACGCTCAGCAGATGAAGATTCAGATAATGAAAATATTGACAGAAACCTTGGTGATACAACTGACATCCTAAATATGGTAATATATTCCACTAATGAATTTGTGATTCAATAATTTTTATGCAGAGAAAGAACAAAGCAGCTAAATTATGTTTCAAGTTCTAGTGCAGAACTCCTGGCTAGCCCAGAACATCATATGTGACACCAAGAAGTACTGACATACTTTTAAATGAGCATGCATTTAATATCATCATTATTCAATGCTAAAGTTTGATTTTATTTTCCAACTAATGTTGTAATAAGAGATGGTGTAATAAGAGATTGAAGCAGTCACAGGTAGTGCAGCCCCTCCGTCCACTTTACCTCAGAAAGAAAAGGAGAATGACACTGGATACCACTTGGTGATCTCTCTCTCTGTCCTTCCTTATCTTGAGGATTTCCAAGAGAGAATTGCAGGAAATTAAGCAGAAATCTGTCCTTTCCTGTTTCAAGAAGAGCTTTTTTAGTACAGGTGGATCATATTAAAGGGAAAACCAAAATGCAGACATTTTGGTTATTTTGTGATTCCCAAGCATGTTCCTACATATTTCTTTTATTTAAAAAATATGTTCATCTCATCAGTTGTGCACCTCTCCAAAACATTTTGTTCTCTTGGCAGATAGGGCATGTCCTGGTCTGAATGCAGTGCACTGGGAAGATGTTGTGTTTTGTCATATTTTATTTTTATTTTTTTTTCCTAATATCAATGGAATGGAAATGAATGAGGAACCCACTGTGGTCTCTGCTCAGAATATGTTGTCATATTCTGGAAGGATTGCACATTTTACAGAAATTATTACTTGTTTGTACTTAACAGTACTTAGTAATTTAACAGTCAGTGCATACTATTTAAGTTATAAAACTTTATTTTCATTTTCAAGAAAAAATTTGGTTTTGGATATAATGCACAATTTACTGAGGCATTTATTTATAATTTATTGCTCACCTTATGTGTTAGACTTTTTTCTCCTTTTTTGGTTTTGTATGCATTGAAAATCAATTTTAAAACATTAACCGGAATGAAAGAGTAAATTTTAAAAAAGCCAGGCAAACTTGTCAAAATACAAAATAAAAGAATTGCTCTTCTCCAATCTGAATGAAATAATCTGTTACAGTGTAGTTGTTTCATTTTTTCTAAACTGTGGCAACATGCATCTTATTGACGTGACAAGAGAATGAAAACTCTTTAATATCATATTGATGACACACATTCTTGGCAGTCAAAACCTGAACTGTCTATCTTCACTGTGGTTAAAAAGAATATGGTTGTTAAACCATAAGCAGTTAACAAACAGCAGCAGAGAACATTGCCTTGTCATTTGGAGTATATGGGAAGGGATGACCACAATCTCGCTGTACTTGCCCATCTAGTAGTATTCTACATTGCTTTGCCTTTTGGTTTTTTGCTTTATGTAGAAGAAATAAAGGCAGTAGATGCCAAGGAAAATTTATGCTATGTAATGTTTCTTTAAAAATGTTCTTTCAAGGCTATGGTATCAAACTGGGTGTTAAGTTGAAGGTTGTGATAATGAGGGAGTAAGGCATTATATTTTTAGCCACAATTAATGGTGAGTAGAAGGTGAATCTAAAATGCGCTTGTGAGCTATAAAAGAGGTAGATTTTAGTCTCTACAGACAGTTTACATGTTGACGTCTAAGCTGGTTAGCCCTCTCTTTATAAGCAGTAAGTGAGGGAGTGGAAGTGAAATAGTTATGTGATCATACAGATTTGTCTCAAGCTCTGTTTAGTAGAACTGGGCTTTGATGCTGCTTTCCCTGTTAGTCATATTTTTTTTTTTAATAGAGATCTTACTTTTTGCAGACACATGCAATGAAATTGAATCCCAGTGACCAGTCCTTGAAATTATCACCACTCCAAAAACAAAAGGTACTGTAACTAATTACATATATTCGTATACTTATACCAATGTATAAAAGATCTGTAATTCTTGTATTATCCTTGTACTTTGTTGATTTGCTTTGAGTTTTAAAAAAGCTGGGCAAATTTTATAGGCCTCCTCTTGCTAATTTTCTGAATATCCACAAGGTAAAATTCTAAGAAGCAGACTGAAGTCAGAGAGAATTTGTGCAAGCACATAAAAGTATTCAGCATAGTCTGAGAGTATATAATACTTCATCAGTTAAGGAACAAAAAATCTATCATATAGACTTTCTAACTTAAGCTGATTACATACATATCTATGGTTTTGTTGATGTTAAAATATTTTGACTTCTGAGACACAATGTAAGAAAAGATTTTATTTACAGATATTCACCATGGAATATATTTAAAGGAACAGCAATACTGGTTTTAATTATGAAATTAAAGTGCTTTTTGTATTACCTTTCTATTTCACTCCTAAAGTGATCACAGCATTTTGGCATTTTTGTGCATTTCATTCTAATTTTATATTTTTAAAATTATTCTGCAGAATTTGTAAATAAGTGTAAAATTTAAAGTAGAAAGACAGCAGATTTTCAAATTTATTAGAGCATAAAAGTGAGTGCATGAAAAGATTTCCCAAGGGGAATGGTGGAGGAAGGTGTAAGGGAACTGCAGTTTTTTCCTTCTCTTCACACAACTTCATGCATTGCATGTGCTTTAGCTTACGGGACATGATACTGGCTGCACAGTTCTTACTGCATTCACTTTGAGAACTTGGATAATGAAAAAGGTGTAGCAGTACATTTACCATCAAGAGAATGTTACATTCTTCTAGTATGTGCACTTGTAAATTAATTTCTTGCGAAATACTGTACCTTCTCAACTATCTTTTAGTTTGCTCATGCAAATTTTCATCTCTTGTTCAGATGTTTTTGTAACCTTTTTCTTTTGCTGTCATTTGTCTTTAATGCTTTCCTTCTTTCTTTTTAATTTTCTGCTTCTCGTGTGGAATAGAAGAACAATAAAAATGTGAAACTGAAAAGAGATGGTAAGGGTGGGCTGAAAACCAAAGATTCTGATTTAATGAAGGAGGGATCAAAATTAGACTCTGGCTCTTTACAAAATCAGTCTTCACTTTCAGAGTTACCAAGACAAGACTTAGAAAAAAGTAGTGCCTTTGTGGGGAAGCCCATGGCCAAAAAAAACACAGTGGAAGGTAAATCTGAGAATGCACAAACTGTTGGTACTTTGAAAAGTTGTGTTCAACAAATCACTGGGGACAAATGCAGATTAGTGGGAAAAAAAAAAGCATGTGCAGAAAATCCTGAATTTGTCAGAGAGGATCTTCCCAGTGAAAAGCAAATTCTGACTGAAAGAATGAATTCTTCCAGTAACAAGTCGAAAGCTGTTAAATCTAAGCAATCCCTAAAAATCAATGTACTTCCTCCTGCATCCAGGGATCAGCCCCAGACCGATTCATTAATTACACAAAAATATTGTCCTGTTAAAAAGCAAGCAAGTCAAGAAGCAATAGAAAGTCAAAACAAAATAAAGGATATTGTTGAAAAATCTGATAAATGTGAAAGAATTTGCATCAGAGGAGAAGAAAATAGTGAAGAGCAAAGAGGGTTTAAAAAGAACGATCATTTTTTTAAACAAATATCTCTGTCATCATCTTCAACTGAGGAAAATAGTAATGATATTGCGAAATATGTACTTAAAAGTAGGGAAAAAGATGAGGAATACTATGAAGGCAGAAAGGTCCAGAAGGCAGTTAAAACAGTAGAAGCAGTGAAAGATTCGGACTTAGAAAAAGAAGACAGTGAGATTGAGGAGATGCAAGCTGCAAACAGTGAGAAAGAATATGTAGAAGAGACTGATATAAAAAGCTTGAATGCGGAAGAAACAAACTCTGAAGTTGAATCTGATGAAGACAGACAGTTAGAAGTTAAGAATGAGGAGGAATCTAATCAAGAGCAGGAGAATGAAGGCAGTGAAAAGGGTGAAAGTGAAAAAGAAAAACCAGATGAAACAATTGGGAGCGAAAATGAACAAGGGGAGGAAGAAGAAGAGAGTGAGGTTAAAAAAGATAGAGATGAAGTTTCAGTAGAAGGAGTTGAAGAGGAAAAACATAATGGAGAAGAAAATGAAAGAGAGGAATCACAGGCTGAAAAAGACAGTGAGAACGAGGGTGCAGAAGAGATGGAACAGATTAATCAGGAAGGTTGCAAAGAACAAGGAGGTGAGGAAGGCAGGTTGATAGAGGAAGAAATGCTGAGGGAGAGAGAAAAGGAGGATATGGAAGAGGAGTATGCTAAAGAGGAAGACACTGAAGAAGAAAAGGAAGAACAGGTTAAAAGTGAGGGAAGAGATGAGAGTGAGGAAGGAGATGAAGGGAGAGAGGCAGGGGAAGAAGAAGAGGTAGAGGCAGAACAGGAAGGAGAAGATGAAGAGGAAAATGAAGATGAAAACAAAGAAAGTGAGAATGAAAAAGACAAAGAAGGTGAAGAGGAGGAATTAAAAGAATCACTGGCAGGGAGGGAAGAAGAAGTATCTGAAGAACAGGAAGAGGAAGGTGCAAATAGGAGGACCAAGGAAGTAGGGGAGGATAAAGTGGAAGACAAAATAGGAGATGAGGAAGAGGAAGGAGCAGAGGCAGAAGCAGAAGGGGAGGATAGAGAAAAAGATGAAAATGAGTGGGAAAATGAAGAAGAAAAAGGGGAAGAAGAAGATGAGGAAGCAGAAGGGGAGGAAGATGAGGGAGAAGGGGGAGATGAAGAAGATGAGGGAGAAGGGGGAGTTGAAGAAGATGAGGGAGAAGGGGGCATAGAAGAAGAGGGAGAAGAGGGGATGGAGGGAGAAGAAGGAGTGGAAGAAGAAGAAGGAGTGGAAGAAGAAGAGGGAGAAGAGGGGGTGGAAGAAAAGGGAGTAGAAGAAGAGGAGGGAGAAGAGGGAGTGGAAGAAGAAGAGGAAGAAGAGGGAGAAGAGGGAGTGGAAGAAGAGGGAGAAGAGGGAGTGGAAGAGGGAGAAGTGGAAAAAGAGGAAGAGGAAGAAGAAGGGGAAGAGGGAGAAGAAAAAGGGGAAGAGGGAGAGGAGGAACAAGAAGAAGAGGAAGGGGATGTGGGAGAGGAGGAGGAGGAAGAGGAGGATGTGGGAGAGGAGGAAGAGGAGGATGAGGGAGAAGAGGAAGGAGGGGAAGAGGAGGAAGAAGGAGAGGAAGAGGAGGGAAAGGAAGAGGAGGAAGAAGGAGAAGAAGAGGAAAAGGCAAAAGGTAAAAGAATAAATGGTAGTAATAATCTTCCACAAAAGAAAAGCAAAACCAGAAAGCCAGAGAAGACAGAAAGTACTGCTTTACTAAACAGCTCTAAACAAAAAATGAAGTCCAAACAGCATGTAGCCAATGGTTTACATAATTCAGAACAATTTTGGAACAACATACTACCTCATTATTTAACACTAAAGTAGCATAGACTACTGGAGATGCATTTTAAGCCTATTCAGGAAACTTTGGAACTATAGCAGATTGATTTTTATTACTAAAAAAAAAAAAATGTAGTCAAAATATATTATTATGCATCTACTTTAAGTGCCAATTTCTTGCAGAAAGACTGACAATCTTTAACACATGATTTAAAAAAACAATTGCTGAGGAGGCAAAATTTGTTTGCCTCATAAATCATAATGTTATACTGGTAACATGAATATACAGTGACATTGGAACATTCAATTGCCTTTGAATCAGATTTCTTAAGGTAATATATCAGTTTTAGTTGCAGAATAGCTTACTTGTTAATGTGCCTTTCATAAAACGAGTGTCAGTAAATTATTAAAGATGCATTTTTTTAAATTTTGGTATCATTCCATATTCTTTCCCCCTACTCTTTTTCTGCTCATATAAATGTTTGAGTACTCAGCATAAATTAAAGAAAGGATGAGTTGCCAAATTTACATGGCTCAAGAGATGGGAGGTAAATGGAAATGCAGGCCTGGGTAAACGGTGGCCTGGGCTTTTTCAAAGGCCTTAAGGTTGACTTCTTATTTTGGTGTCAGCACACAATTATGTGCAAAAAGACAAAGCCAAGTCCCAGAATCTGGCCTAGATTACATTACAGTCAGAATGCATCTTTTTAGGGATAATTTTTGATTTATCACATTTGGTGATTAGATATAATTAAGAATTTGAAAATACACACCTGTAAACTACTATTTACTTGTTTACATTATGCAATACACAAAAGATTCTATATCTGCCTACAAAAGACTACATTACGTTAGTTATCTGACTCTAAGGTTCTCAAGGATGGGACTGTGTTTTGTAGCTGTGTGAACTGTTTTCAGGACCACAGCCTAAGCTTCTCCTCATTGGAGAATATTTGTGTTTTTGCCTCCTAAAAATCACATCTGGGATCTCCAAAAAGAGGAAAATGTAATAAACTGAGAAGCCACATGGAATAGTAAAGTGGTGTGATAGTCTGAATTCTTTTTGGAAAAGAGAAAGTATGTTAATACTTCTGGAGTTTCCTTAAAATACACAAACCAATCTTGAAAATTATTTTTGTAAGATACTGCATTACTGTTTCAACTGTTAGTGGTTAAACGGGCTAAAGAAGGGCTAGGGACTCATCATACAGTATTATTACTTAAATACTATGGTAATGGGTGGTCTGAGAAATTTTTGTAAACAGATCTCAGTATTGACATTCTCTAGAAAAATAGTTATTTGAGTCCTATTTGAAAATGAGGACAGGAGAAGAAAAGAATCAAAACGAGCAAATGTCATTCAGTAAAAATGTTAATGGAATTAATACCTATGTTGAGATTATTTTTAATGTGGTTTTGTAAGACACTGGCATTAAACTATCTTTGACACAATGTCTCCAGAATTTATTTTCTAAAAAGGCTGTAGTAGATTGATAGCTTGCCAGCAGTTTCTAGTCCAGGTCGATCCTTCCTACCTCAGTCACCCCTTCCATATACTGCTTTTGAAGGTAAGATCACTTTCAGATACATGGTGTGCCTAACAGAAAGTTAGTATCTTGTCCCTGTGAAATTTGTTTCAAGCTTTGGGATCTTTAGGAATACATTATCTTGACATCAGCATGTGTAAGTCTTTGGAAAAGGGTAAGTATCCTCATATTCTGATAGAATGGAATATTTTAACAGTTAAATGCAGTGCCCAAGAAAACAGTGCTCTCTTATGACAGAGTCCTCAGTTATTTTGCAGAAGTGCTGAGTTATCACTGAACTGCTGTGAAAATATTTGCTTTTAAAACTAAGTGGAGCTAAACTGTGTTATTTTATCTTTCTTGGGAAAGATTAGGATGTTACTGTGATAAAACTTAGAGTAATATTGAAAAGTATTTTTATAGGCCTAAAACCATGTTTCTTGGATATGACATCTACTTATTTGTGTTTCTAAAATTCAGCTCTGTAAGAAAACTGTGCTGTGAAAAAAAAAACCCACAAAATCCGTTATTTCTTGTGAAAAATACTTTCTGAGGGGTAGGGGGAAAAAGTGAGAGCACTTTGAAGCAAGTTATTTCCAAATCCACATAGGAATAGCTCTTCGTTTACTGTCTGGCTGTAGCTTTAAATCCTTAGGCAAATGGGGGCCATTTGTTGTTCTTCTTCTGACATGCACTGATGACATAAAGCCTCCAGGAGAGTAAAGGAAGCCAAATTGCAGGCATCTTCTTTGTTTTGTCTGGATGAAAATTAATTGAATTGAGAACTGCTTTTATATTGTTTTGTGGATCATTCCTGTGGTAGGGGAAAAGCAGAGCATTACTCCAGCACTTTTAAGGGTTTTCCACGGAATTGTTACATAAAGTGTACCCTGTGCCAGCGTTTCTGGGCTATGGGGGGACTTTGGAACTCCGTTAGTGTAATGAGTGGAATTTTATTTAGTTTGACTCATGCTGATTTCTAAAGTTTGGTACTTGTGGTTTTGTGGAAATTCACTATGTCCTTGGTATTTATTATGGGATATAAAAAGATTTATGTGCAGTACTTAGCAACATGGCAGAGGTACTCCTGAACTAGTTTTCAGTAGAGAAACAATATCCTGCAATAGATAGACAACTACTCAGACCAAAGGTCTATCTAGTCCAGTATCTTTTTTTACAGTGACTACTGGTGAATGCTTGGCAAAAAAAAAAAAGTGTGATCATTCAGTATACCAAATATATTCAGTATATTCAATAATTTGTGTTTCAGCAGGTGTATCTATTATTATTTAATAGCCATTTTTCTTCCATGAATTTCATTCCATCAATTTTAACATCCAGTGTATGTTTTGGCAAACACTTCTTAGGTTACTTTATGCATTGTTTGTAAAAGTAACTTCTTTTTTCCTTGAATATGTCCTTTGGTTCATTCGTTTGATGTCTATGTATTCTAGTACTAGAAGAAGAGTATTTATTACTTCTTCATGATTTATTCCCTCATGATTGTCACATGGAAAAACTGTTCAGCTATGTGGTTTAAATCAAATCAAGTTCACCATGTTTTTTTGCCTTATTAATAACAGTTAACCAGCAATCAACCAGCTACACGTTCAAGATCAAGAGCAGTGATACAGCGGGTAACACTAGACATCCATAAAATGTTATTGAGCACCTGCAAATTTCGAAGCACTCTTCCACTGTTAATCTCAGAAGTTTTAATCCGCCTTCACGCTCTCACATACATGTTGACAGAGTTACATATGCACATACTGCCTTTTGTAGCAGACATGAATTTACGAGCACATATCCCATTTCGAAGCACTCTTCCACTGTTAATCTCAGAAGTTTTAATCCGCCTTCACGCTCTCACATACATGTTGACAGAGTTACATATGCACATACTGCCTTTTGTAGCAGACATGAATTTACGAGCACATATCCCATTTTTGGTGAGCAGCGTGCAAGTCTGCTTTTGCCACCCAGCTACTGTTAGAGATGAGGGTGATCTAGATTACATTTGAATATGCTGTAGTACAACTTTTCTCTTATGCCTGAAAAATTTCAGCAGGTAAATTTTCCCATTATTTATTCAGATAATAGTTCTCTTTGCAAAATTGATGCTGAATAACAAAAATGTAATTCTGTAAACTACAGAAGATGTCTGGTTTTCTTTCGCAACTTTTTGTCCTGTTGTCTTATCTGGATAGGTACATGGTCATTGTTTAGAATGGGGTGTCCTGGGTTCTGAGTTACTGGCTGGGCTTAAACCACAACACGGGGCCTTTGGGAATCATGCAGGAAAGGACATTTAGTTTTTGTTTTCATGGCTTTTATTCACCCCCTCACCCCAGCTTTTCTGACCTTCAAGATACATTTTTAGCTTACTTTCTCCAAAGATGACACTACCTTCTATATCTTACCTCTCAGGCTAGCAGTCTTTTATTTTTATCAATTGAATTTGTGGTGTGAATTCAGTCAAAGTATTAACAACAGTGTGTTTAAATACTCTGAAACAAATGAGAGTGATTAAAGGCAGAGCATCATTTTTTTAATGCAGTCTTTTTTCTTAGTGCATATAGGCTGGATTTATGAACTGTGAACTCAGCTGCACTTCTGTGTATTTTCTTTAATTTTATAGCGAGTATTACAGAAACACAGAATGGTTTGGGTTGGAAAGGACCTTAAAATCATCTAGTTCCAACCCTGCTGCCATGGGCAGGGACACCTTACCCTCGACCATGTCGCCCAAAGCTCTGTCCAGTCTGGCTTTGAACACTGCCAGGGAGGGAGCATTCACAACTTCCTTGGGCAACCTGCTCCAGTGCCTCGCCACCCTCACAGTAAAGAATTTCTTCCTGATATCTAACCTGAACTTCCTCTATTTAAATCTGAACCTGTTACCCCTTGTCCTGTCACTAGGATAGTGATAGGACACTAATGAAGAGTCCCTCTCTGTCATCCTTGTAGGCCCCCTTCAGATATTGGAAGGCTGCTATGAGGTCTCCATGCAGCCTTCTCTCCTCCAGGCTGAACAGCCCTGACTTTCTCAGCCTGTCTTCATATGGGAGGTGCTCCAGCCCCCTTATCATCCTCGTGGCCCTCCTCTGGACTTGCTCCAACAGCACCATGTCCTTTTTGTGTTGCGGACACCAGAACTGTACACAATACTCCAAGTGAGGTCTCACGAGAGCAGAGTAGAGGGGTAGGATCACCTCCTTTGACCTGCTGCTCATGCTTCTTTTGATGCAGCCCACTATATATATATTATGGGAACCTCAGGATCTGCAAACAAAAGAATGTTGTCAGATCTGTAAAAAGGAAAGAAAAGGAAAAAACCACCAAAAGCCAAACCAAACCCAAAAAAAAAAAAAAAAAAAACAACAGCCAAAGCAAAGTAAACATAAAAGGGCAAATTCTCAACTCATTTTTAAATGTGCAATTCAAATAAATGGCAGTGCTTAGTACTGTGGCACTGTATGAGCAAATACTTTGCTTGCACAAATGGCAAACCTATAGTTTCATCCTCAGTGAAGTTCTGTGCGTATTTGTGATCTGAAGTCACTGAGTTGTGAATTTTTTATACACTTTTTCATATATTTTAATGGAGAGAGAGAAGGGTAGCTTTTGCATATTGAAATGATTTTGAGGAGATGGCTTTGTCATTAGAAAATTGCACTGCTGAGAGCTACAGAGGCTTTGTTTTTCTATTGCCAAAAGAAAAAGCAAGTACACTCAATCACTGTCCTTTTTAAGGATTTATGATAGTGTCTTTTGCTTCTTTGCTTGGCATCCTTGTGCTGTAATAATTTAAACAAACATTAATACCGTTATCTCAAAACCCCATACTTAATTATAAAAATACGTTATCAACAATAATGACCAATCTAATATGAGTTTGGGATTGTGAGCCACCCTGGCATAGGCTGGTTTTCTTACAGAAAGTTTAAAATACTTTCATTCTATCCTGCATCTAGCCAAGGCACAAAATAACTCTCATAATTAGAAACACAGCAGCAGAACTGCTGCAAAATTTAATCTCTTTTACTTGACACTTCATTGTCATCTCTGAGGAGAAGAACAACAAAGCAAACCTGAATGTGTCCTGTATCAAAAGTATAGAAAGAAGTTAAGCCTTGCTTTAAAGCCGGCCTTCTGATAGCTGGGATAGAACTTTCACAAGGGCCGGCATTGCGTGGAGAACAATTGCATGGGGAGGCTCATGGGACTTGTGTTACTGAGTCAGGTGTGCCATGAGAAATCTACCTGTACAAGGTGAGAACAGGTTTAAAGGGTTTAAAGATTATTGATGGTTGTACAGAAATTGCCACTTTTACATCAGACTATTTTGAAATGGGGGGGATCTCCCCCAAGAGACCCAGTCTTGCAGGCCGTGGACATTTTAGGAGGGACTTGTGGGGCATCCCTTTAAGGAACTTATGGAGAACAGAGAATCCTGAAAGAACCTTCCTGTGCGCTGTGGTGTTATTGCTGAAAATTTGCCTTTGCTTGTATTTTTGTCTAAGCACTGAAGAATAATAATCAGCATGGTTAAGGCAGGATTTCAATGAAAAGCACAGAATTTTGGAGAGACATGCAATTCTCTAAGCTACATAGCACAATAAAAGCAGAAAGTAGTGATTGTCCTCATACACTTGAAAATACATGAGAGCTGCAAGACAAACTCCAGACACTATAACTTTTTTCTATAAGAATTCAGAAAAAATGCACAAACTGCATCCAAGTGTGGGCTGATATTCCCCAGTTAGTTTATCTTTGTATCTCTTAAGATTAAGAATTCATTTTATGAAGCATAATATCTTCCAGAGACACACTAAGTTTTTTAGATAACATCAATGTATTCTGATTTGGAGTTGCTCATTATATTTCATCTCTTTTGCTTAAGTACTCAGGAATTATTTTGGCATGCTACTTCCAAGTGACTGAATATTAAAGAGTATTTATGTTACTATGTAAAATAGCTCGTAAGAGATTATACTTTACATAAATAGACTCCAACTTGTTTTATGGTTCTTAAAAAAACACCTTAAAATTCTTTCTAGTTCTAGAGAGGATTTTTTTTTCCCTTTCATCCTGGAAATTGCTATTATTTATTTGTTCTCCAAAGAAAGCGAACTTTTAATAGAACTTAACAGTTTTGTATATGAAAGCTTAGTACATCTGAGCTATTTCAGATGTGGATTTATCTTTGGGAATAAATAATAAAAATCTGTGCTGAATTGCTAGAGAAAGCAAACCCTTTAGACAACTCTATATTGGGTTTGTAGTAGATAGTCAAAACCTGAAACAAATCTGAAAGTACAAATAGTGTCTTCTTTAGAATATGTAGTTTACATTAAAATTCTATACATTGTTAAAATAACAACTACCTTGTTAAGTAGTTACTTTCACTCAAACCAGAATGCAGAGATGTATCTTTCTCCAGGTGCACCTGCAGCAGCAAGCTGGCAAGCCCCAGAATAATTACACCAAAGCCAACGGAAATAATCTTTAATGCCATCAAAAAAAGGGCACTCTGCTACTGTGTAATAAATGTCAGTGTATTATCTTAGAATTACATCTAAAGTTTTGATTGATAGATGTAATCAGAATAATTCTCCTAATGCAAAGTACGTGCACTGCCAGCCTGTGCCAAAAGCGCACAGATCTGTGGAAACTTGTAGGTGCTTGTGTTTGGCTTTTAGTAAATAAAACATATTGAATGGCAAAGTATCAGCAGAAAAAGACATAGGAAAAAAACCCAATGAAAAGCGAGTCTGCTCAGTCAGTTTCCAGTGATGTTATTTACAGTGATGTATTCACTACTTCATTCCATTTTTCTCAGAGTGACACTATCCTGTTGGAGGATGCAACTGGAATATAACAGGTACTGTTGTGGTAATTAGGCATCACATATTCAGGGTAATCATCGAAGCATCTACTGCTTCGAAGGATTTTCTTCCATAATATTTACAAGAAGTCAACTTGCAATTGAACTTTAAAGTTCAATTGTTACTTGACATGTAGCAACAGAAACCCATGCCTGACATAAAAATGTTTTCCAATTGTTTCACTTTCTGCACTGTGTGCCTGAAATTATGAGTTCAGTATTGCACTGGTATTTCAGGATTCTTATGTGACAGAAGCTGTTAAATCTCATGTTTGAGCACTCTCATTTAAGTACTGTCCTGGGTTCAGCTACAGCAGTCATTTTTTCTCCTTCTTAGTAGCTGGTGCAGTGCTGTGTTTTTGACTTTCAGTCTGAGAACAACGCTGATAACACCGATGTTTTTAGTTGTTGCTAAGTAATGTTTACTCTGACCAAGGACTTTCTCAGTCTCATGCTTTGCCAGAGAGGAGGGGAAGCCAGGAGGAAGCAGAGGCAGGACACCTGACCCAAACTGGCCAAAGGGCTATTCCATACCACAGCACGTCATGCCCAGTATATAAACTGGGGGGAGTTACCCGGAAGGCCCAGATCGCTGCTCGGGTCGGGCTGGGTATCGATCGGCGGGTGGTGAGCGGTTGTGTCCTTTTCCCTTGTTATTCCTCTTATCATTATTATTGGTAGCAGTAGTGGTTTGTATTATACCTTAGTTACTGGAGAGCTGTTATCTCAACTCGTGGGAGTTACATTCCTCCAATTCTCCTCCCCATCCCTCCGGGAGCGGGGGGAGGAAGGAAAAGGGGGGGAGTGAGCGAGCGGCTGCGTGGTTCCAGGTTGCCGGCTGGGTTTGAACCACGACAAGTACTTATGTCTTTGAATTTTGCCAGTCATCAAACTGGTTAGCACTTTCTTTAGTAATCGTTAAAGTGAAAGATACTTCTCTAAGGTTCAGAATAGCCAAGCTAATAACTTTTCTTGTATTAATAGCTACTAAGTGAAAGCCCAGTTCAAATTTCTGATGACAAATGGCTAGCACTGGATTTTAAGATAGTAAGCTTTCACTGTAACTGCTAAGTAAGAAGCTACACTACCAGGTATGTATCTTAGCTTTACTAAGTTTTGTTAGGCAGTATTTCCAGTCACTTCACATCAGGTACCTTGACATGGTGACAAGATCTATATCAGCTAAATGTTACTTGCCTACCCATCCATAGATCTCCCACCCAAAAAGGGTAAGCAGAGGGTTTTTGTTTGTTTGTTTTTTCTCTCATCTGCGTATAAAATCGTGGTTAATATTTCTACTTTAAATGCTGTTTTAGTGAAATGCTGATACACTGCGTTTTCACAGAAGGGACAACTTGGTGGTGACACTGATGTGCACTAGTATTTCAGAAAACAAAAGAATAGCCAGTGAAGGATTGATTGTTCTACCCATTCCCCTTCTGCCCTGCATCAAAAAGAAGGATGGTTCTGTAGAAACATGCTTTGTCATTGCCTTTACCAGTGCTCAAAGGGAGTATTGTTCAGTACCATATGACAGCATTATGCCCATTGACTAACCTCCTTAAACCTGATATCCACCTACTAAGCATCTTCTACTTCATAGTGAAACTCCTACTATGTATGTATTTTATTGAGTTGCTATAGAGGCATGCAAGAGAGCCATGACATACTTTTGGGGCATCTAAAGGTAATAGGCTACAGGTAAGGGGAGAAATCTGTTCCTTATATGACTAAAACCTCTGCTAAGCAGTTGGTTTATGGCTCTTTGTCAGAACAACACCAAAAAAGAAGCATGTAGCAAACTACCTCATTCTCAGCTTTCTTTAATAATCTTCTGTGTGGATTTTCAACAGTTTGTAGGGTGACTAGAAACAGAAATAACTTTTCTGTAAACCTGAGCTTCCCAGAACTCTCTATTTCTGAGGTACACATACGACATCCTTGTCTCTAAATTGGAGATACA
>NW_009923404.1:0-53998 GCF_000696875.1 Nestor notabilis
AAATGACCGGTTTATTTAAAGTCATTTTTTAAACACCCTCCCCCATAGCACGGTTCGCCGATTTAGTAGTATTTGCGGGCATCCCTCCCCCAAACGCGGTGTCTCCTCGCTGACGCTTTATTCGGATATCGTTCGGTGGTGAGGATCGCGTTTGTTATGTTGGTAACGGGAAGAGAAGATCCGCAGTGGGGAGGGGGGTCCCGGTGGTTTGCTGTCTTCTAATATGCAAACTTACTGCTAAAAGCAGCCTAATAAACCTCTGGTAAACAGAAGGGAATAATTCAGTTTTGGTAGGGTGGGCTAGGTGACCTAGATAATGGGCCTCTTCCCTGCTTAATTTGCAGGGTTTTCGGTGTTAATGACGCTGTTAGACTAGTCACCTGTTCAGATGACATTAAAAGGGTTTCTTTATTGGAACTATTCTCCAGACAAGGGGGTCTGTTGCCTCCCCCCCCCCCCCCAAAAATTTTTTCCCTTAACAAAGCCAGGGTTTAGGAATTGACATTTTATTCACAAGATTGAGTCAAACACTGTATTAATAATCACACAGGTCGTATGCTAAAGGAAGGAGGGAAAAAAGTCCTACCGCATGAGCAGATAGCATAAACGAAGCTCAGTAGGAGACTCCCTTTCTGCAGATAGGAACTGTATTTCTTTTAAGTTAAGACTTACTTGATCCCCCTGTATCCTGTCGAACCATTTTTCTGCATAGGCTCCGACATGTTCCCAAACGATAAACAGAAGGGAGTTGTCACTCACTGTAGTCTAAAATGAGTCGATCAGTGAACTTTGTATTCAGCTTTCTGTAGAGGTTATCTGATATTCTTTAGGAGGCAGATGCTGAGCTTGACAGAGGAGGCTTTTTTTTACGAGGGCTTCTTATGTTTTGGATTGGCATAAAAAGTGGAAACCTTGGTTAAAGATCAGGAAAAACTGTTGGATTGTTCCTGACCATAAATAGTCTGAGAAAAGTGATGGTAGCCCCATTGTTTAAAACAAGACCAGACAAAGCGTTAGGAAACATGCTGCATGGAACAATTACTGCATTACTAGGGATTTAGATTTTATTGACATAATAGGCACTTCGAACTTCTGTGATCTTTATTTGTTTTAGCACTAGATGCAACCTGCAGGCTAAAGGCTCTATTGAGTAAAAAGCTAACTAAGCATATTTGCTTGTAAAATCTCAATGAGCTTCCTGCCTTGTGGAAGAAAATAATTAAAATATTATGCGGCCCTTCCTATGCCATGGGGAGAGTTGAAGTTGTAGCATACACTACAAAATACTATACACAGTTTATTTGGATAATTGTTCTGGTCTATAAGCAAACCTGACTGAGGTTTTCAGGGTCCGTGTGTGTGTGGAGGCCACCCAGTAAATCATTTTAGAAAGCATTCAGATAAGGTTCTCTAATTAATTCAAACTCTACCCTGGATAACTTAACGGTGGAAAGACTTAGTATGTGCTCAAGGAAATACATTATTCACAAGCTGTGTGTTCTAGCACTTGAAGTTAGATTTTTTACATGACTTCTACTTAAGGCACCTTGTTCTCACTTCAAAATATTGGTCTAACACTTCTCTTTTGTAGTCTTTATAATTTAACATACATGGATTGTCATGCTTGCAGATGAATTGCCTTAGGTTTAGATTAAGGCATATTTTTCAGCCACTGTAATCTGGGCTGGTGACCACAGAAATACCTGTAGGTTATGATGCTAACAGGGAGTGATTAATCTGAGTACTCGCCCAGTCCAGTGAACCAACCCCCCCTGTACAATACTGTATCCTTCAGGAAGCTGTCTCTGATGTTCTGGCTGTTTAGAAATTCACCAAAACGTGTTCTGTTCAGCCTTGCTTTAAACTAAATTTAAATCTGACATTTAGTCTCTCTGAATTACCCCTACAACCGTGAATGCCAGGTCTCTTTTTTTAATACCAAATGTAACAATTTTCATACTTCAACTAACTGTTCTGCCACCCCAAAGATCAATGGATGTATTGCGTTGACAGGTAAATTGAGCTCTTAATTCTCTTTCACATTAAGAGAAGTCTAATTAGTCAATATTCATAGTACTCTCTGAAGCTTGGGTGGGAGGAGGCTTAAGAGGTACCAAGGTATTTGGGCCATGGTTGTGGACCCCTTTAGTGCCTTCTCTCTGCTTGGAAGGTTACCACTGCTGACGAAGGCTTGGCTGGTGCTGCCTCTGGTTGAAGCATGCTGATCATAGCTTATCCATGCCTATACTTGCAGTTTTGAAAATGAAGTTAGCCTCCAGAATGACAGTGAGTGTAAACTATCATTGTCTGTGCTTGCAGTTAACCACGTTCAGTGGTTGGCAGCTCCTGTTGAATAGACAAGGTCTAATTACCAGTACTTTATTTTTTTTTTTAAGGCAGGGTATACCGCTTCTGAGACGTATACTGCTGAAGTGAAAATACTGTTGCTGTGACTTTCCCCAAAAGCCACTCACAGCTATCAAGCCTTCAGTGCCTTTGAGATTAAAGAATTTGGCTCCGAGTCACCTGGTTTTGAGAGGAAAGGCATCCCAGATGATCTGTGATCATAGGAACTTCACACTTGGACATTTGGAAGCTGGCTGTTGGCCTGCGATGAGCTGGCTTCTCACCGGAAAGATAGAGCAGCTCCTCTCTGGTCACATCTTGTGCAGCAATGGCTGCCAGCTGCATAGGGGACAGAAGTGAATGAGGGGATCAGATCTTTTCTGTCTTATTCAAAATTATGTCCCGCCTGTGGGAGAAAAAGCAACAGAAGCAGTAGAGACCTGCTTTATCCAAAACTGGGGGACAGCATAGACAAAGAAGAAGGACCTTTAGGTGGCAGAAGGAGTAAACCTGTTTACTAGTGATGAGGAGGAAGGGAGGGAAGATGGAGGAGGGAGGAGTGTGGAAATACAATGGGAAAAGAAGATAGACAGTAGGAAACCAAAGATGCTAGGCACAGAGAAGTGTGCATATGGCAGGATGGAAGGCAACCAGTGACAAAGAAATAGGAGCAGAAGGAATAAGGTTGTGGGGAGTAGGACAAATATTCATTAAAAAAAATTCCCAAATAGTGGGAAGATGATGATAGAAACAAGGAAATACAGGTGGTATGGAGGCTGGTAGGCTTTTTTTAAGATTTTTATAGGAAAAAATCTTAGACTGAACAGTTTAATTTGAACCTGTTCATTGCACAGCTGTTGGGGTTTTTTTGGGGAGGAAAAAAGGTAACTGTTTCAAATGTATTTTACTGCAGGCCAATCTGAATTAAAAATTCAAGTAATTTGCGGAAAAGCAAGATTAAAATGTGCTGTTACCTCCATGATTGTGCCTAGTGTGATATATATTTGCTATTGAAAAATGTCAGTGTGATGACAACTATGCTTGTACAAGCCTATACAAAAGGATTCTGTGCAGCAGAAATACCTATTTTTTTTACTTTAAAAAGTATAGTAAGGGCAGGGTTAGGTTCAAAAATTTACTTTTAAGATTCTGTGAAGGTTAGCGTGGTACATCTTGGTTTATTAGCAATTAGCTATGGGGTGCATTAGAGCTTTTGCAGACAATATGCAATCTTGCATTATTCTATATATTATTTATCAGTCTTCTTCTATTACAAATAGATATGTAATTGGAACGCTTTCTCCCATAGAGTGAAATCCTCTTTGGGTTTCATTGGGGTTTTGTTTGTTTGTTTGTTTTTAAAGAAGGGGCGGAGGAGGAAAGTGTGCCTGTGGCAAGAGTTCTGGTAGGATTTTCTTCTGCAGGGACCATCTACATTCTTCCATATTTTTCACCAGTTGTCATAAATATTCTGGTCTGAAATAAATGAGGTGAAGGTGGCAAGGTAACTAGAAATAAAACAGGTTTTAAGAATTCATCTGGGGTATATTTTTTAATTTCAAACTTTCGCAGAGCAGGAAAATGTTTTTTCTGCAGTTCCTAATGCTTGGGATACCTGATAGGTCTGGTACTCAAAAAAATACCTGATTAGCTTGTGTGACATTGCGAGTATATTCACGTTTTGAAGTGAGAAGTTTCATTCTTCAGCTCTGCTGAGCAGACTATGCCATGTTGTTTAATCATTTGATTTTACTGTCAGCTTGAACTGATGGGAGCTGCTAGGGGCATCAGCCTTGGCTCTCCACCTGCGGTTTGTGGCAGCACTGATTACTGCAGGGCTGTAGGATGAGTCTGATCAATGCTCTGATCTGACTGAAATGAACCCCAAAGAAAAGTGGATTTATCCCCATTCTGTGTGGCTGCAAATACTGACAAGGAGAGGATGGGAATATCCAATTTAGGAGGGGAAGGCTACAAATGTGTCTTACTGTTTTTGTTTTGGTTTGATTTAAGCCAGTCATAACACAGCACCCTAGGGCTAAGATAACTTGCATTCTGCCACAACTACAAACAGAGATACATAACTGCAGTGGAGCACCTTTCACAAATTATGGTGTTCTGCTCCTGAAACAAACTTCTTTTCCTTTTTTACATGACTTAAGTAACTCAGAAAAACTGAGCTGCAGGACCCTGCTCCAGAAGTTGTTAAAAAATCAGACTTGGTTCATGTATTTTATTAGTGCCACTCAATGTGACTTGAATTGTGGCCTTAGAAGTATCAGTCTGAAAAACGGAACGCAGCTACAGAAATTGTGGAAAGAAAATAAATGAGGAAATACTGGGTTTAGTACACCAAACTTTGTAGATGTCATCCTAGGCTTTTTTAGCCACTCATCTAATATCCTTACCTGCTCAATTCTCCATTTTAATTCTAGTCAAAAGACATATTTTTGTTGATGCAAGCGGACAATTCCTGTTGGCTACATGTCTCAGGTGACTCAAGTCAAAGGAATTCTAAGAGTGGAGGCATTTGTCTCTCCAGATCTCCCTTTCATATGATATGTAAGTAGCATGTGTCTGCAACTTCCTCTTCTCAGACAAGTAACGCAGCCTAATGGATGTCAGTCAGATCAAAAATGGAGGTCACTTTTTTAGGCTTATGGCACATCAAAGTTAGCTCAGCTTAGTGTGGAGATCTACCACTAAAAATCTTTAATACATATGATGAATAGATGCTTACTGCTCTTAAAATACAAACCTGAAAGGTAGTGAGTACACCTGTGATAACACTTAAGTCGGTATCCTGGATTGAAACCCTTGGGTTAAGAATTCTTGGCCTGTAAAGCAGCAACTTGTTGAGCTCTGTGTATGAGTATATATACACATATAAACAAAAATTAACTTGGGATAAATTTGTTCCTGCAGGGTTAAAACCTAAACAAACTTCTTTATCTGCAAGCTCAGTGTGGCCTTTGAAAACCAACTGTGAGGGTTGGATTTCTTTTTTTTTTTTTTTTTTTTTTTTTTGTTTAGCACGTAATTACTGACAGTGATGATTCTGGAAACAACTTAGTTGGCAATATTGTTGATGAAGAATAGAATATGGTTGGCTCTTCAGCTTATTATTCCTCAGGCTGATGTCAATAAATATCCATTTCAATCAGCAGTAAAGAAACTTTGGCTGGGAAGATATGATGAATGTCAGATCTTGATAATGTGAAGCAACAAAAGAGCTTTTAAAAAGCTTTTCTAACTGACACCAGACTTATCTTTTTGATTATATAAGCAGGATTTCTTCAATGTTGTGTTGCTCAGTGCTCATCATGGAATTACAGATTCACTCTCTTTCATATGCTATATAGAGTGTGAACCAAATGATGTCAAATACGTCAGCAGAGGCTGTAGTGGTTATACATAGTTATACGCTCCCAAGCCAGACCCTGTATGTCTTGAAAGAACATCCATCCTTCGGTGAAGCCTGGTAGTGCTTTACGATTGATGCTCTCGCGCTCTGATCTTCAGGGCAGTGGTGCAGTTGTCACTGGCTCTTACCGCTCATCTCAGGCCAGAATTGTGAGTGTGCAAGTGTTGCTTTGGATAGCAATGCTCCTTCTGCCAAGCAAAAGTTTTCCGTATGTCAGACCCCTACACCGTCTGCCTCCATCAGACTGCTCCGTGTAAGGGTTGCATTGCTGTGCTTTGAGCTGTAGCTGCCTTGTCCTGACTACTGCTCCTGGTTTTTCCCTTTATTTCACCCCCCCCCCGAGGTTATGGAGAATTGGGAATGTGTGTCAAGAGGTATAATGTGTGTGCTAAAGACTGTATTTACTCTCCAGGTTCTCCTTTTAAACTGGTTGTTTGACAAATATGACCTAATTAAACTAGCCACTCATTTTCATGAAGTATCAGACCACTTAAATGAATGAATACTATGATAGGCTGAGAATTGTGCAGTGGGTTCTTCACCTTTTGACAATGGAAGCATCACATTAGTTTTCTCTCCTTTACCAGCTGTAATGTATTTGTAGGAGGTTTATTTGTCTCCCTTGCTGAGTTCTGACCCTTTCAGTCATTCCACTCGATCACAGCATCCATAATGGTAGGGCTGTAGCACACTTCAGTGAATAAATCTGCCTTCATGGATTTATAACTTTAATGCCACATTGGATATCATTTTCCTTTGTAGGACAGAGTTTAAAATTTCATGAGATGGAAACCATGACTGTTCACCCTTAGGATGGATTATGTAGCAAGCTAGGCTGAAAACTGCCTTTTAATTATATGTGCTGGAACTGGAGAATTGGTTATGCAAACATCGGCACGGTCATACTGGGTCTGACAAATCCACCTTGCTCCATGTCCTGATTCGTGCCTTGGCCAGTGGTAGGAGGGAAGTAAATTCAGGACGTGTACAGAGCATCTTCACCTGGTGTCTCCCTATTCTATAATACAGGAAAATAATATAATATAATATAATATATGATGACTTAAGGATTCCCAGAGCAGTAACTGTTACATGGACAGTTGTGGCTAAGCGTTTGCTGTGACACCTCTTGGTGTTTGCCAGAAATCTGTGTTTGGGCTTTACAGTAGTATTCCTTTGTCAGCAGAGGTGGGATGCCCTGCTGTGCTGTTTCATGGATATATCTGCACAATAAGACACTACCTCTGTGAATATCCTTAGGGCTAACCTTTGTTCTCTTGCCCTAAGTAGTACCCAGCAGTCCCTATCTTCCTACAGATGTTGATGATAAGTGGGAAATAAAATACAACACATTGTTAGGAAGGGCTGCAGTGAAATTTGTCTTCACATGTTTAATGTAAGAATTTTTTTTTGGGGGGGTGGGGAAGAGGGTGTTGGTTTTGGGTTTTGGTTTTTAAAGCTATGGTATATTTCCTGGAAAGTTTTTCTATAAATTAGGCTGCTGGTGGGGAGTGCATAGCCAGAAATTATTACCATGTCTTCTTTATACGTTCTGTGCCCAAGTTAGGGTAATGAAGCAATATAGTGTCTCAAATGTTCATTATGTCCTGGAATGTTTAGATTATTAATATTGTAAGGGATAGGCTCTATGTACAATTTTTTCTTATTATAATTAAAAATGCTGAGATGAATGAGGCCATCACAGTTGTTACTGGTCTGACAGCTTTCCAAGAAATTCTATAATACCACTTTGTAGTATTTCATACAAAGCTGAGCTAACAGCCAAGGTAATAAACATTCCTAGAGACTTTTGTAAGATTACATTTTATTAGTTCATTTAGCTGGTGAGAAGGTAGTTTTCACTACTGTGTACAGATTAAATGCTTTAAACCTTGATACTGTTTGTCTTCCCTGCTTTAGAAAGAAAGCTTCCTACTTACCGTAAATAAACATGGATTTTTGCAGGTCTTGAGCATTCTAATTTCTTAATGTTTTTCAGCTCTTCAAATGGATATCAGATTCTGTCTCTTCCAGGTTTTTCTCAGCTATTGGCACCTTCTTAAACAATATAAGAACTTTGATGCAAGTCATCTGCCCTGTGTGTTTCTAATGCTGTGAATGTTAAGATATCTCTAGTCGTACAGATAACTGGATAAAGCTAACATCTACCAAAAAGATTTTGTTATTGCCACCTTCATACTTCATTTGCTTTTTACTTTCTTTTCTTTTCTTTTTTCTTTCTCTTCATGCTAATCATTCTCTGGCTATGAAAGGATGTCGGCTCATCAGTGGGGGAAGGCTTTTGCGAAAAGGTGGGTTTTGCATTGTGTTCCAAATATAGTTGGTCTTGGGCTTAGTTCCTCCCTCGCAGTAAGGTTTCTCACAAATGGAGATGTTTTACTCCATTTCCTTCTGGGTTGAGTAATACCAGGGTGGGGCTGGGGGGAGGAAGAGAAGGCTTTTTTGAGAGAGAGAGGTTGTTTTGTTGTCTTGAAAATTGGTAGGTTTTTTTTAGGGAGCCCTCCTACCATGTACACCACCCCACCCCCTTTACAGTATTTATAAGATTTTTTTTTTAAATGGAACCTGATGCATACCAAGATAGAGTCTAAGAAAGTTCTTTCTTGTCATGAGTGGATTTCAGGAGACTTTAGAAGAGATGGTGACTATGGCTAGCTTGAAGCTGCACAATGTCTCTCCTTTCTTTAGTTCCCCATCTGCAGTATAATGGTCTTTTTTTGCATGAAGACAGGTATTTTGGGAATCATTCAGGCATGGCGAGTGTCATGAAGGGAGTGTTACCCTTGCACAGAATGCATGTCCAGGAAATACAGCTTGCCTGCCACATTGTGTGGAAACTTACAATGAATGAACACATTTGTTTTAAATCTCATGTTTTGAGGACAAACTCCATTTCTTGTTGAAGCCATATAAAGGTGGACGTGGAAAAGAAGCCTGAAATTGAACAGAATCTTTGGGTGTCAATGGATGAGAGAGGCAAAATCTGCAGAGCTGAGAGTCTGCTTGGGAAAAGACAAATGACCTACATCACAGTTTAGACAGCAGAGAATGCTATTATTATTCCTCTGGGCTGAGATGGGAGCTTTTTATCTGTTTGTGGTTTATCTGTCTACCTTGGGAAGTATCTGACTACAACCAAATGCTATACAAGCCAATGCATGACTTAAACTTTTGTTGGACCACCTATATTTTTGCTGACAGCATCTACCTGTCATGGCTTCTTGAAAATTATTTGGTAGAAACACTTTTAATTGGTTCTGAGTTCTTGCCTTTTAGTACTGTATGCTACGCTACCAAGCCCTCTTCTTTCATTTCCATAATCAAAGAAAATCCATGTTGAAACTGGAAAGCTGTTTTCTGCAATTTTTTGAAAGCTTGTGTTCTGTTCAGTATAATAATCTTGTGTTTGACAGAGGGGGGTCTTGCTGATAGATTTACTTCTGTGAAATAAAGCCCAAATTAAATATGGTTGCAAATGGACAGATTTCTACAGAGCGAAGCACGACTATGAGCAAGTCAGTTGGAGAGAACCGAACTGCTTAGGAACACGCAGCTTGAAATTCAAAAACCACAGCTGAAAAAGGTCATATTCTTAAAAAGAAATGATCTGGGTTAGGGTGGAAATGGAAACCTCCATACAAGGAGATTGTGTTAAATTTATCAACGCTAGTCCAAATGAGTTCACAGCTGTTAATTTCTCCTGGTAAGCGCAAAGCTAGAAAGCATGAAAAATATGGTAGGGCACAAGAAGTCATTCCTCAACAGAGGATAGTGAAGCTCTCAAGATACGTTAGCTGGGGTGGTTTACTATGTGGAATAGAATTTGCTAGTATAACCGACTCTTTTTTACCTAATACAGTTCACATAAAGTAGGATATGAGTAAAATCAGTTCTGAATAATCTATGCAGATTCTCTGGTTTGGGAATACATGGTACCTGATGCCTCCATCTCAACTGCCTCATAAGCTAGTTCAGGTCTAACACAGCTTATCAGTTCAAGCGCAAGGCAGCGCAGATGCAGATACTTGCTGAAGCCAGCTTGTATGACTGTGCCATATGCCCAGGTGTGAAAGGGCTATAGTCTAAATAGTTGTAATACACTTCTTTTACTGAGAGAGGTTATCAGCTCAGTGAACTGCAATGTAAGTAGTACAGCTGTATTTCTGGGATGCTGTACTTGAACTGAAAGTGAGCCTTCCCTTAATATATCCAAGAAATATCCTTGTGGCCCTGTACAGAACATCCCGGTCCCTGATCACTGGGGTAGTAATGTAGGAGTCTGTTAGCATCTAGCATCAGCAGTTGCTGCTTTTTTCTAGCCGGTCTGAATAATTTGACACTAGAGGGTACCAAAGGAGCTGACAGAGAAGTTCTCTGCGTTGTGTGCTGCTGCAAGGTTTGTTAGAAGTCAAAGTGCAGGGAAGTATGAAGGATGGGCATTGCCGTGCCAGTACATGCAGGGGTGGTTAAGATGGCCTGAACAACCAGCAGCAACAGCCTGATATTAATGGCATGCAGAATAGTGAAACTACTGATACAGGATTTCACTGGTTTTAGTAGTTCCTTCACCTGAGCGACTGCTCTTGTCCTTCCTCTCCTTGAGTGTTATTGATAAACACTTGCCCAGTTGTTCTATGTCTCGAGATACTATTGAGAACAATGAATTGTTATCAAGCACTGAAATTTTACTGGATCATGTTACGGGAGTGCTGCTTGTTCCTGTGCCAGTTATTAGTGGTTTGGAAGAAATGTATACAACTTCTCCTGAAAACTAGGATAAAGGTTGCTAGAATATTAAATAGGGCAGGATGGGCTAATCATTGGGAACACGTAATAACCTGCATGTAAGGAAACTCTGCATTTTACTTCAGCCAAGGGTGAGATCATGCATGTAAGGAACCAGAAATGAAAGTTATTAGATGCGGTAAGGGAATGGGAAGCACTAATTCTTAAAAAGAGTTAGCATCAGTGTTGGGTGGTCAAGGTACAGATGGTGGTCTGCCAGGAAGGCTAGTTCTGTCCGTGTAAAATCAATGGAGTGTTGAACAGAAGATGTGTTCTCTGTATTTAGTTCTACTGCATGGCCAATTCTAGTGTGAGTCCCACGAAAACATGTTGGAAAAACAGGAGAGGGTTCTGAAAAGAACTGTAAGAAATGTTTCCTTGTCTTTAATCATTCTTACAGCAGCCTGTTTAGGGAGCTCAATATAACTTATTAAAGTGAAGGGCTAATGTGATCATAGTAATTAAGCACCTATATGGGAACTACGACCCTGGTGACAATGCAGTAGCAAGGCAGTAAGGAGAAGCTAAAGCCAGACTGATACTAAACCATCATATGCTCCATGTGTTTGCGTGTGGCTTTTTTGAAATAGTAACTATTGAAACAGTTCTCCAAGAATTGCTTTAGATTTCTATCAGTAATATTTCTTAAATGAAATTAACGTGTTTTTAAAAAATAGTTTGATCACAGCCATTGAACTTGAATTAACAAACCAGATGCCAGAGTTTATGGTCACAAGGTTACATCGGTTTACTAAATAGAGTGTGAATCTTGCTAAGTGTAGTGTAAGCATGGATTTCTTCATTTGTGCCTCCACAATGGTTGTTAGCTCTTGGGTTATGATCTCATATCCTTATGCTGCAGTGATTTTCAGACTGAGTGTTGCTGCATGCCAGATTTTTTGTTACCCCTGCTGGGTTTCAGCAAGAGTAATAGTAGTAGAAGAGCAAGATCTGACATTTCTGGGGTGGCTCTGAATTTAGCTGTTTGCTCCACATTTGCAGGCTACTGAGTATTTCTAACAAATACTTCAGTGAAGTTGGTTTATAGAGCTCAACCATGAGTTGAGGACATGAGGGGACCTGTTCTTTCATAAACAGGCTGTCAGGAAATGAAAAAATACTTCACTGATATTTTAACCATGTGATCTAATGAGTAAAGGCTGTTGTAGGTATGAGGTAATACCCATTCATTCTTACAATTAATAGCTGTTCAGGGAAACTCAGTAAAGGGAACTTAACGGGTTGCAGACAGTGTCTCAGATCTCTGTAACTGGTGCTCAGCCTATTAATATGAGTTTTCTATATGTTAGGGAAGATTTCCTCCCTTGTTCTCCAGGCTGTCCTGTGTATTTTCAGTTGTGAGGTTTTGTAGGAACAGGAGTCTAGTACAAGAGAAAAGAAACCTTTTATTATTATGTCAGTAGTATTAAACTGTCCAGTAAAGGTGAACATTTTATTGTGTGTGCTTTTGGAAGAGCTTTATTCATGTCTCCTTTCCAAAGGCTTTCCCGCTTTAGTTAGGCACAGTGATACAGATGAGAAATAATACCAAACACATCCATGTTCCATAACTGGTTCTCAGTCCATGTAAGTTGCTTAAAAGTGCTCAATTGGTGCTGCAGTTCAGGTGATGTTCCACTTGCTCTTTACAAGGTGATGAAATGGATATTGTGTTACGAACTGGGAGTCTCTTTATGGTCCCCATCAGAGCAAAGTTGAGTGTGAGTCTGGAGTGTGAGTTGGATCCTCTGAAGGTTTCTTCAAAGGCATTGCTAACATTTTTGAATGTTGTATGCTTCTAATCATTGATGTGGTTTGTCTTTATTTCTCAACCTTATTTGTGTGTGTTTTTATTGCAGCACACGTCCCATGGAGATGGACGGCAGGAAGTTTCCTCTCGGACTGGGCGCTCTGGAGCTCGCTGCAGGAACTCTATAGCTTCCTGCACAGATGAGCAGCCACATATTGGAAATTACAGACTCCTTAAAACGATTGGAAAGGGGAATTTTGCAAAAGTAAAACTTGCAAGGCACATCCTAACTGGCAGAGAGGTAAAGTGGTATGAATGTAAACAGTAGTGAATTGCAGTAGGTGTGCAGGTTCTCTTAGAAGAATATCATCCAGGTGAACATTTAGCATGTTTTACTAGAGATATTGCCACTCATGTAGAATAAAAATAGAAATAGAAAACTGTATCTTTTAGTTATTACAAAACAAGTTCTCTTGAAAATAGTCTCTTAAATTTGAATTTTTGACAAGTCCCTCTCCAACTGAATTGTGTTCAAGCTTGCTACTAGAATTCTCTGCTAAATCCTCTGTTCCCAAAAAAGGGTTTGATATATAGCAATTAAGCTTGCTGCAAACACTGCGTCTTGCTGTCTCTATACTGCACAGTGCAGGATGTATCAGAGGGGGAGCCAGGAATGAGAACTAATATATCTTCTTGATTATGGTCTGAGTAGCCCAAGCACAGTATTTTTTTGCCAAAGCAGTGTTTCTCCCAGGAGTTTTGTTAGCATATGCTGTGCTCGGCAGCCTTGGGAATACACTCCAGTTTGTTCAGAGCTGGTTTGTGTGTCTTGCTCAGTGTTGTGTGGTGTAGACAAGCTTTCTCCTGTATCTCTTCATGGTGTCTAACTCAGCTCCATAAATAGTTTCTGCAGTGTAATTAATAACTTGCAGTTAATGATGGTTCTGATTTGGTGAACTGAAGTCCTGTTTGCTTGTTACAAGAAGCTTGTTGCAAGTGTTTCTTGGTGCTGTTTTATTAATAGCAACTCTACGTACTGAAAGAGGGAGAAACACCTTGTTGACCTTTTCTTGCCAAACCATCTAATGAAGTAAATGTTTGCTGATACCAGCAAGGACTTTTAAAGAAAGCTGTGTGGTTGACTGCAGCACTTTAAGGGAATTTCTTTGTTCTGAGCTAATACTGAGTTCAGTAGCACCAGGAGGAACATAGGGGATGTATATTTGCAAGAGTTATTGGGAGGGATTTTGTTTATTTGTTTTTGTTTCTTGTAAGCTGACAGTTCTGGTGATCAGCAGTTGTATTCCGATGTTAAAGTCAATGCTCCTTTGTAAAGTAAGTTGTTGGTTAATTGCTTTCCACTTCAGTTCCCTTCTCTTTTTACTGATACTTAACACAGGAAATGCAAGTCCTTGGGTACTAGGTTAGTATTGCTTTGCTATTATTATAGGTATAGGACTTGGAGGTAGGTGTCATTTGTCACACATTGCTTTGCAAAAATTGAAGTACATTTTCTTTACTTGCTCATAACTGTATGTTGACCTCTGGTTCATTATTTTTTACTGAATTTTCAACAAATAAAGTGACAATGTAAAATCTTTGGCCAAATTTGGAAAGATTGAAGTACTGAGTTTCTTTACCTCTCATGAAATAGATGTCATTCAATCAATTTGGAGCCTAAATATTTTCCAGGATGTGGCCATTGTTCCAGGTTACCTAGAATGAGTAACATTTCTTCGAAGCTAACAATTAAGCTATTTTATAGGAATATGTTGAAGTTATTTAAAACTTATTTTTTCTCTTTGTAAGAGAGATGAGTAAAAGTTTCTCTTTCTGGTAGGTGAACTGTCCAACATTGATGATAATTGCATATTTTAGATTTATATGACCAGAGTTGTTCACAATATTCTGGAAAACAGTTTCCCCAGTGTCATCAATTTACTCATACCCTTACAGAATTATTTATCTGATTAATCTTTAGATGGTATTAACCTTTTTCATGGCTGTCACATTGATGTTTCTAGTGATGAGCAGCAGCACTTTGTACTTCGCTGAATCTCACTTGCTTTGCTAACTCATCCCCAAGGTTGTTTATATCAGTTTTCTGTTGTGTTTTATGGTGCCTTTTAATTCCTTCAACAGACTTAATCATTATAGTTTGACTTCTTGTGCCAAGGCCGCTGATACAGATATTAAACAAGATTGGTCCCAAGTCTTGTCCTTGAAAAACTCTTACTCATTTATTTCCAACTTGGTATCTCTTTAGCCATTTCTTTTAATTAAAAAGGCTCTGTGCACATTTCAGCTTATCTAGTTCAGTAATTTCTGTGCATCCTCCTAGATGAGACTTTACAGTAGTCCAGGTAGTCATATATTGTGTGTTTCCATAGGGCAGAATTGACTCAGGAAAATGTGTTGCGTTTAACCCTTCTGTCTGTTTCTGTGTATTTCCCCTTGCGAGTTTGGAGCTCAAGAATTCTGTGGTAAATGGCTCTACTAGGGAAAAAAAAAGTCAGATAATTTCTAAACCTGTGCTGCCGTTTTGTTCTTGATAGGTGTTAGAAATCCATGCTACAAGAATGCCTTCCTTCCCCCTTCCCCTTTTTCAAACCTTCCACTCTTCAGAATTCAGGGATAAAGTTCTCAGTCTGGCCTCAGCTACACGGCACTCATCTTCCTGAATCTGTGTTTTCCTGCTTTACTCACACATTCCTACTGGCTGTCCTGTCTTTGTTCCTCTTCTTTTTTCATCCTATGTACCAAAACTTAAAATAAAATACTTAGCTTTGGGAGTCACGCTTAAATGAATTTCATCTCTGCTATATCCTTGCTGTATTTGAACCCTACTTATCTTCTTTTTGTTATCTATGTGGCTATTCTTAATATTCTTTTAAGTCTCCGGTTCAGTTACACTTTATGGCAATTCCTTCTTTATATCTCTGCACTGATTAACTTCTAAATCATGCAGCAGATCAGCACTTCTCTGGCACTTCTTGGGAGGATGGTATGTTTGTTCGAGCATTCTTCTAGAGTAGTTGCTCATCTCCTTATATCTGGAGTCCCTCAGTATGAATTTTCCTGTTGCTTGAGATACTGCTTTCATGTTTCTAACTGGACTAAGTTCCAGGGCTCTCTTTCATTTCCATCTTAAGTGTGTCTGCAGCATGTATGTCAAGAGCCCAGCCTTAAATTACAGAAAGGGAGAAATGTTTAGCCCTTTGTGTGGGGGGCGGATGATCAGAAGATCAGCCTAACTTGAGGGGGTTGAATTGTCCTACCAAGAGGTGTGTGGTCTTCTCACTGTAGCGATATGGAGGTGGGGTTAGTTTCACTGTGCTAGAGCTGGTGTTTGGCAACACTCCTTCAAGATTCTCTGACTAAAAAAGTACTGTTCTAGTCTGTCTGCACTTTCAAAACAAAAAATCTTCACTGTAAATCTGCTTTTGTTAATTCTTTTACTTTAAGCCATGTATTTTCTGTTGTAATTTATCAAAGGTTATTTCCTCTGACAAGTTTTCCATACTTGCAAAATTAATTTAAGAGAGAAAACTTACTTTTGCTGTTACTGAGGTGGTTGGAATCACAGCCAGAAATGTATGGATCCTTCTGTTCATTAAAAGCATGTGTTCAGTTAATAGCCAGGAAGTTGAAGTTTCCTAGTGAGACAGGATCCAAGTCTGACTCCAGGGAATCTATTGTCATCTTCTATCTGTTCTTCTCTTGGAAAAAGCGAAATTTAAGAGCGAGAAAACATTCTGAATGGTAGCAGTTTGGCCAGTTTGCTCAGCGACTCAACTTCTGATTGCTTTAACTCCCTCATTCAAGTCATGTTATTGTGAATGGCGAAAGCAAATTTAATTTTAATTCTACTATCTCACACAGAATATAATGGCTGGTGCAGTGGTGTAACAGTATAGGTGGACGTGTGTTCCTCCACCATTGGCCATAGCACAAGATACTTGAAACCATACCATATTCACTTCGTGTGAAGAGAGCAAATGGAAGGCAATTTGAACATTTTAACTATGCTTAGTAAAATGGAGGATGTTCTTTCCCAGGCTTGTCAGAACTATTCTTGAGGGTAGGCTCACTTTGCCTGTGATTCAGAGACCTTATCAAGGCACCTGAAATTGCTGCTTGTTCTGATGATGGGTTCAAACACTCACAGCCAGTGAGTGTTAACACAGCCAGCTGTGTGTTAACACATTGTACTCTCAGTGTTCATGTGGATAGGAATTCTCTAAATTCATCCTGCCTCTAAGGCTATAATTAGTGCACCAAACAGGCCTGTGAGTCTGCCTTTCAGAAAACTGAGGTGTGTACCTTGCCTGTATCTCCAGGGCTGAATTTGTTTGCCAGTGTCAGAGACCTCTCTGATCATCTGGCACCAATGCACAAGTGAGAGAGGTGAGCTTTGTTTTGCAGAAACCTAGTAACCTTAAAGACTTCATGGATTGAAACAAGCTTATGTCTTTCAAAGATTGATCAGAATTGGTACAGTTTAGAATACAGAACTGCAACCTTTTCTGAGTGGAATGCACTTACAAGCATGTGGCATGGGTAGTCTTGGGACACCACTTGACTTTGGAATAACATCCCCTGTTGACAAGGGAAGTGGTTAGCCTGTGTCCAACATGGATTTATAAGAGATTGCAGGAAGTGAGTACCTTTGTTACCTTCATGACAATAGTTCAACAGGCATAAAGGTAGAGATAAAAATCTTTCTTGGTTTCGTACACAGCTGCTAATATAAAAATACCTATTGCTTAATGTGTTTATCTCTATTTGTATTTTTGAAGTGATTTCTCAAGGGGTTTTGCAATGGAATTTTGCCTCTGGAAATAGTGATCTTTAATTTCAGTAGCATACCTTAGAAGAAAATACTCCGCAAAGCAAAAGTATTCTTAGATGATTACTTGGTGACTTCTCATCATATCTTGCATCTAGAAGGGCTCAAAATAGATCTTGAAGCTCAGTTTCAGAAAACACCATATCCGTCACACAATTCTGTGATGCACCCAAGCACTGGACACTCTGTTCGCCTCTTACTCTCTCCATCATGATGACCCATCCATGTGTTTTTCTGCTTGAATATAGGGATATGAATTTGCTTCGATGTAAGATACTCTTAATTCCGTGTGTTACCAACGCCAAGTTAATGAGATGACAAAGATAGCACAAAGCTATACAGGGAAATGGGAGCTGTGATATGGGGAATAGCAGCATCTACTGTTTGAGCCAAAAAGTGAAGGGGAATTGAAAGCCCTTGTTTTGCACCAGTGAGGTATTATAATCAGCTGAGTTGCAGCATCTTGCTTCTTAGAGAGGCACCATCTCCTTGGCTTCTGTAGAGTTTCTTCTGGTATGTTTAGTCTTTAATTTAGAAAGGAAAAATACCAGTTGGCATGTAATTCTAGAAAGATTCACATTTCCTGTGCTAACTTATCCTGTATCCAAGTTGCACTGAAGCTAGTCTTTTGCCTGTTCATTGCCTCAAATCTTCAGGTTATGACTAGTTACCATGGTACTGAATTTTTCTTTTGATTATTTTGTGAAATTTATATGTGCTTCTTTCATCTTTCTGTGCAGTATTTAATGAAAAAATGAGAACCAGTAAAGGAATGAACTTGGCCAAATTATTGTACTACAGCTGAACAAGTGATAATTCTTTTCACATC
Source organism: Nestor notabilis (assembly GCF_000696875.1). Taxonomy (NCBI): domain Eukaryota; kingdom Metazoa; phylum Chordata; class Aves; order Psittaciformes; family Psittacidae; genus Nestor; species Nestor notabilis. The sequence continues at coordinate 18,005 of NW_009923404.1, forward strand.
CATCAAGGAGCAAATTGATACAAATATTCAGTGAATTTCCAGAGGTGAACTTAGTTCCTGCCAAGTCTGTCTGGAATGACTTTCAGTTTGTTCTGAAATCTCTGCTTTTAGAAGCATCTTCACAAACTGCCAGTGCTCAGTCAGTACTGTGTAATCTGCTGTGTGATTACACTGTGTAACTATTATCTGTAGGCACACTGCTCTCTATCTGGGCACTGTCTGGTGTTGGAGCTTCCACTGTAGTAAGTGTGATGGTCTTAATGTCAAGCAAAAGACTAAATGAGCTTCTCATCTTAATACGCTTAAAATATTAAGGGGGTTTGTTTTCCACTCTTCTGTTTAGTTTGTTGGAGTAGAAGTAAATTACGCTTTAGCTGTTAATTCCAAATGTTTTTACTTTAAATACAAGTACATAATTTGCTGAAGAACCTGACTGGTTTTTGTATAATGTTCATGTTTTCAATTTGTGTTACTGGATTTGACCATCTTGTAATAATGCTGTATTGTTCACATGGAAAATATTGATTATGAACTCTTCCCTTAGGTTGCCATAAAAATAATTGACAAAACACAGTTGAACCCAACTAGTCTACAAAAGGTAGGTTTTTACATTTTAATCTTCCAACTGCACTGTTGTGTTTCATTACCACTTTCTGTTAACCCTGAATGCCTGTGCTGGAGAATCTGAAGCATTGCATATGTTGCACACATCTGACTACTGTATTTAGTAACTAGTTTTGTAACACATGTTTTTGACAACCCTGCAGTTATTCAAGGTGGACTCGTCCAGAGCTGTAAACTGAGAAGAGAGTGGTACTGGCCACTTTCTTTGTCTCCCAAGCATAGCTGACTCTCTGTAGAGGAGGCATTCATGGTTTAGTGTCATGTCCTCATGTCTCCTTCATGCTGGTCAGTTTGTTAAACTTACAAATAGAAAGCATGTGTTTTGTCTTCTTGAATTTGAAAGTACTGCCTGTGCACTGAAGGCCAGGTAGTATCTATGTCTTTCATGTAGTTTGCAGCAGGAGAGGTGATACAGTTTTATGGAATGAACTGGGGCATGACTATTCTGGTTTCTTCCCTCTAGCCTCAAATGTTTACTGTGTGCTGTTACAGTTGTATCGCCTTATCCATTTTAGTAAGTAGTGATAAATCCTGCTCTTTGATCAAGGCAGCCAGGCTGCTTTGGAGTGCCTGCAGGAAGTACATTTAAATGTTACTTTTACCTTGGACTTCTCTAACTCTGTCCTTGTAAGTGCAGTAGTCAAAAGGTTTTTATTTACTTTTGAGTACTTTGATAAAAAAGCTCCTTACAGTATTTGTTTGAATGAGAGAATACCCAGAACTTACCTGCAAACAAAATGAAATAACATAACTAGAGTAAACTGGAGAATATACACATTCAGATCTTATGCAAATACTAAAGAGATCCTGCAACAGTATGTTTTTATCAAAATGAATGGTGCAAAAGTAAATTGGAAAAACACACAAGTTCTTACGTTCTGTGGTTTGGTTGAGAGGCAAAGAATGGCTCTGTCGTCTGAGCAGGTAGACTGGGTAAAAGCAGATAGTGTGGGAAGCATGGTCAGAAAAAAGCAGAGAGGCCATTTTGTTTTCAGACAAAAATGTAAAATCTTAATCCTTCAAATGTTGTTGTCTTGAGATTGGGCCACAAGGCTAGCTTGAGCTCATATTAAGGTAGAAGGCAAACCTTTTACAAGTCACAGGTTCAGTAAGCAAAGCCACAAGCTGGAATTGTGCTTGTTGGCCCTTTGGTTTCTGGTTTTCAGCCCGCTCAGTGTCTACTTGTGTATCTGTAATTTCATTTTTACTTACATTTTATAAAACTAGATCATAAAGTGTGATTTGTAAATTGGTCTTGTTTTCTTTAATGGAGTCTGGAAGAACAGTACAAAAAAAATAGCAGGTTAGAAGTCAGAGCAAATTTGGGGAGTGAGAATGCTAATGTGCTGTCCTAAGTTCATTTGTTACATGAGCACAGAAAAAATTTAGCAAGGTATGTCAGTATTCTCAACTCAAAAACTGAAACTAATTTTCTTAAATGCCTGTTTGCCACAGTAAGCAGAGTAAATGCACATTACCTAGCAATTTTCCTTGGTGAAGGCTTTTTTTGCAAACTCTTGCCCCTTTTCCCCCAGCACTGTCAGCAGTGCCAGAGTGTTGGTGCTTTTGAAGCCAACTGCGCGCACAACCTGTAGATGGAGGGAAAGCTAAGATGGAAGTGCTTCTGATCCTTGTATTGCTGGAGAGAGCAATAAAATATTTGAGGTATGGTGGGGAGGGAAGGGCTGCTGTCAGAAGAGGGTGTGGTGTGTAGTGAGTGTCTCAGCTGCAGTTTAGCCGCATACCCTCGTCATCCTTAGGTGGGGAAACAAATGGCGATTAAGGCTGCCAGTTCTGATTTCTTTGTATTACGTCTTCCACACCGATACTTCAGCTGCCAGAAAGAAGTTAACCTTATTAAGGACTTGCTTTGCTTTCTGGAGCAGTAATTCTTGGTATGCCCTCGCAGTAAGTGGTGGGTGGCTGCAGTCCTGACAGCTCAATATTCAACAATGCAGCTCTTCAGAAGAGTCAGGTTTCTTGTCTGCCACTGAGGAAGTCCGTGGTAGCCACATGCAGCTACTCCTAACTGTTGTTTTGGGACCTAATTACTACTCTCCTGCTCTTGCTTGGTGAAGAGGAAACTGTAACCGGTACTTCCCTGCTTTGAAAGAAAAGGGAATTCTTAGAGCTTTTTTCCCATGCTGGTGGTGTTAGTCATAATGCCTGTTGTCCACAAATGTACTTGTGTACCCAGTTCCAGTGAGTATCGGTCTCACTGGAAACAAGTGCTGATGTAGTAGTTCACTTCCTCCTAGACAAAAAAAAGTATGGTGTTTTGTTTTTTTTTCTTTTGAATTAACAATGCCATTATATGTAAGTTTTTGGGCTTTTTTACTAAGCCCTTGCAATAGTACTAAGTCACTTCTCATTTTCCTTTTTTAGAACTTGGCTCCTTAGCCAAATAAAAACAAATTTTTGTTCATTATGTGCAGATGTTTTGCCACTTGTTTGGGACATTTTTTTGTGAAAGCTTTTCAGAGTTCTTAAGCATCACTTTTAACATGGATCGTGCTCTTTCTGACCATGGGTCAGTCAGTATTTTCAAAACTGCAAGAAAAACATGAGGATTGGGGAAGTTTAGGTTAGATACAAGGAAGAAGTTCTTTACTGTGAGGGTGGTGAGGCACTGGAATGGGTTGCCCAAGGAAGTTGTGAATGCTCCAGCCCTGACAGTGTTCAAGGCCAGGCTGGACAGAGCCTTGGGTGACATAGTTTAGTGTGTGGTGTCCCTGCTCATGGCAGGATGGTTGGAACTAGGCGATCTTAAGGTGCTTTCCAACCCAAACCATTCTGTGTGTCTATTTAAAATGCTCAAGCTTTTCTGTTCGTAACAGTATTTTTTTTCTGTTTTCAAGTTGGGGTTTGTTTGAGGCAAACTTGTATTCTGTAAAGACTTTCCTTTTTGAGACACCTAATTATATGTAAAGCATATCAGTGAGCAGTTATCAGAAGGAGCCTAATATGCAGGTCATGCTTGAGCTGGCGTGGGTTCCAAGCACAGTCAGCAGGGGACCCACAGCTTGCAGCCAAACTGCCGATAACTCCCCCAGCAGCACACATAGAAGGGAGAGGGTGAAGCAATAATGAACGGTAATGGAAGTTTGCAATGGGAAAGACCCACAGGAGGAAGATATTTCCCCTAAGCCAGGGATGCCCTGGCAGAACCAGTTTTCTGCTCTAAACTGGAGAGATGTGGATTTGACGGATGGACCACGCAGTGGATAAGGAATTGGCTGAATGATGCTATTCAAAGAGTTGGGGTCAACAGCTTGATATCCAAGTGGAGATTAGTGATGAGTGTGTTCCTCAGGGGTCAGTTTTGGGACTGTTTAACAACTTTGTGGGTGACATGGACAGAAGGATTGAGTGTACCCTCAGCAGTTTTGCCAATGACACCAAGCTGTGAGGTGCAGTCAACACACTGGAGAGAAGTGATGCCATCCAGAGGAGCCTTGACACACTTGAGAAGTGAGCCTCTGAGAGCCTCATGAAGTTCAACAGGCCAAGTGCAAGGTCCTACACCTGGGTCAGGGCAATCCCAAACACAAATACAGGCTGAGTAGCGACTGGATTGAGAGTAGCCCTGAGGAGAAGGACTTGGGGATGTTGATTGATGAAAAGCTGAGCATGAGCTGGCAGTGTGTGCTTGCAGCCCAGAAAGCCAACCATGTCCTGGGCTGCATCAAAAAGAGCATGACCAGCAGGTTGAGGGAGGGAATTCTTTCCCTTTGCTCTGCTCTTGTGAGACCCCACCTGCAGTACTGCATTAAGTTCTGGGGCCCCAGACATAAGAAGGACATGGACCTGTTGGAGCAAGTCCAGAGGAGGGCCATCAAGATGATCAGAGGGCTGGAGCACCTCTCCTAGGAAGACAGGCTGAGATAGAGAGGATTGTTCAGCCTAGAGAAGAGAAGGCTCCAGGGAGACCACCTAGCAGCCTTCCAGTACCTAAAGGGTACAAGAAAGCTGGAGAGGGACTTTTACAAAGGCATGTGGGGATAGGACAAGGGGGAATGGCTTTAAAATGAAAGAGGGTAGATTTAGAATAGGTATTAGGAAGAAATTGTTTATAATGAGAGTGGTGAGACACTGGCACAGGTTGCCCAGAGAAGCTGTGGCTGCTCCATCCCTGGCAGTGTTCAAGGCCAGGTTGGACAGGGCTTTCAGCAGCCTGGTCTGGTGGAAGGTGTCCCAGCCTGTGGTGGGGAGGTGGAACTTAGATGATCAACTTTAACATCCTTTCTAACCCAACTCATTCTATGATTCTATGAAATCTAGAAACCATTTGTATAGCAGATTAAGGATGTTTGCCTACAATCTTTTGTAGCATCAACAGTGGAGTTACCCTTGGTGAGTGTCTGACCCAACAGGCTTTATCTGAGTATTGGGGGTGGAAGATACCAACAATCAGTTGAGATTGTTAAGCAAACTCTTCCAAACTTTAAAAGCTGATCAGAGGCTTTCAGTTATATAAGCTGCAATTAAAAGTATTAATGGAGTATTCAGAGTATATTATACACCAGTTTAGCAGAACCAAATGAAAAATTAAGCAAAAAATAGTTACAGATTCAACTGCTTTTAAATTTCAGCTGATGGTGAAGTAGTCTACCTTGTCTGGTTATATATGAAAAAGCTCCAGGAATAACAGATTTATAAAAAATAGGCAATTTACTTATCTCTCTGGAAGAAAAGAAAACATGCATGCATAGGTTCTGTAACTATTTTGCATGGCCAAAAAGTTTACTTAATCAGTCAGTCCTGATTGCATTTAAACAGCTTGTCATCTAGCAATGTGTCAGGCACAGACCTGGATAATGGTAAGTAAATGCATTTGGCAAGCTGTTTGGTTTTCCTTTGTGTCCAGGTAGTGTGCTCTTCGCATGGGGAAGAAGGTCTGTTGGGCAGTGCAGTGAGGACTGCTCCCCAAATCTTAGGCTTTACAGAAACATCAGAAAGCAGAGAATGCTTAGAACAACTGATCTCCAGATTCTGGGTTTTTTTTTCTCCTATTTATTTATTTATTTACATCCCCCCTCTCATTTTCTTTTATTAAAAGACACAAAGATAGACTCTTTGGTTGTTTTCTGTTTGTTTCCTGTGTTTCACTTTGTTTTTCGTTTATTGAGTAAGTACACCTATAGATTTTTTTGAGTCATTGGTAATATGCCCAGACATACTAAATGTCTTTATCTGAAATCTGACCTGAGGCAAAGAGTGCAGCAGCATTTTTTGCTTCCTTACTGTTAATAACAATGCTGTTATCTCTTATTTACAAAGCTCTTTTCTCTTAAGTCTACATTCCTGTGGAGCTGTGGACTTTCATTCTGCTTCAGTCTCTTTACATTAAGTTCAGGACAATCTGCTGTTACTGGTATTTCTGTAGAAGTTGTTATTAGGTTTATGATAAAACCTCTTGATTACTCCCGCTTTTTGAAGCTTGCACTCAGAAAATAACCAGTGCTTAAGAATATCAACCCTCTTGAGTCTTGGGCTGGCATGGGGGGAGCTGCAGAGACAGAACAGCTACACTCTTAATTGCCATATAGCGTACTGCCCAAAAAGAGAATTTTGGGGATTTTCCAAATACAATAGCATTTGCACTTCAATAATAATGATAATAGTAGTAGTAGTATTTTTTTTTTCTGGGGTCTTTTCTGGAAGAAGAAGTAGAACTGCTTGTACTTCATCTACTATTAACCAACTTGATTAAAAGCAGTGGTTTATATTGCAGTAACACCATCTATGGCATTTTTAGTATTACACTTAGAATTTATGTGCATCTTCTGTCTACTGCAGAAGAGTTTTCAGAGGGGAAGATAATTAACAGCTGATCAGTAACAGATTTTGTTTTCATTTGTGGTTTATTAATAATATGTCATTCCTGTATTATCCTCCAGTTGCAGGAGGACAGAGTTTACTCTGTGTGACAGGCCAAGTTGAACTCTTTGGAAGTAACAACTCAAGCAAAACCTTCTTCATGTGGGTATTTGTGCTGGGGGGGAGGGGAGGCCAGACAAGATCCTTACAATCAGTGTGTGGACTCTGGATGCAGCACCACTGATGTAATGGCATTAGGGCTGGTGTCAAATGGGCAGTTATACTCACCACCCATCCTGCCAAAATAGATGTGCTAAGGTGGGCAAGGGACCTGCAACAGGAAACTTGAGAGGTAGAGTGTTTTTATTTGGGGGAGTTGTGTGTTCTGTGAAATTTTTCTCTTAAATTAATTGCTGGACTTTGGCTGTCAGTCTGCATTAACACCAATGCTTGCATAAATGGAAGCAGTACAATCCTGTTGCATGGGAAGGTGGACGGTGAAGAGGGTGGGAGCAGGCTGATCTCTTTGAGACTCAACCCCTGAAGTAATGATGTTGCTTCTGTCTGCTGGGGTCAGAGAAGACACTGTGTTCTATCCTGTTAATTTTGGCAAGTATGTTCAGCGTGTTGTACTGGTTGAGCAGGCTTGGAGGCTGGATGCCTGGCAGTGAGTCAGTGGAGCTGCAGTGACAAACCCAGGACTAGATGCTACCATGCCTCAGTTGCCTCACAGGAACACTTGTGAATGACCAAGGGAGAACCTCGCCTCTCCAGCTCTCCTAAAAATTCACTTCTTGCTGGTGTAGTTGGATAACACATTTTCTGTGCAGTATAAGCGGCTGATTTTTCACTTGTGAGTTCTTGTTGTAGCACAGTAGTTCCATGGCTTTGATGGAGTACTGAAGAGAGATGAATTCATACCAGCAACATACTGTAGTGGTCTACAAAGGTGCTGTGGTGAGGGTTCACAAAACTTTGGAAACAATACTTTCTGTGAAGGGGGTGAAAGATGGTGTGACATGTACTGGCCAGCAAGAAGCTGTGCGGGCTTGTAATGGTTTTCTGGCCCCAAAATTCTGCAAACCACAGAGCTAAGATCACTTCTTTCCTGGGCTGTCTGGAGCACTTCATGGTTGTTTTCAGTTTTTTGAGGGTTGATTTGTTTAGGGAGGGGTGTTAAAAGAAGCAGACATTTAACTCTTTCTTCCAGTAGGTGTTTCTTTCATGAAATTCACTGATATACTAATAGTAATGTTTGCCCTTTGTGTTTAAATATATCAAAATGATCAGGCTTTAGAAAGAATGAGTGTTACCTATTTTATTAACTTATTTCTTATGTTTATTTCAGCTCTTCAGAGAAGTAAGAATAATGAAGATCTTAAATCATCCAAATATAGGTACCTTGTTTCTTTCACATCATTTCCAGCTCAGGAGAAATTTAGCTTTTTCACTGTTAAAATTTTTGTGGTATGAATTTTAATGATGATTCTGCTCTAGGGTGTCAATTTCATGTAAAGTAGCAGTAATAAATACTTTTTCAGAGCTGTGTGTTTAAACAAACAAACAAAACAAACCCAAAACACTTTGGTCCCTTTGCATAAAACTTATTTGCATAGCTAACTGATAATTTTGCTCCTTTCGAGTATAATACCAATTTTGTCTGAATTCAGGCTCTCGTTAAAAATAAATATATACCAAAACTAAAAAGTGATCAAGAAATTGTTTAGGATTATACTTTGAAATGATAAAGTGTTGTTATGGGACTGCTGGCAAACTGACCTATAACTCATTTGTCACCATGTATGCCAGTTCAGTGTATAAAAAGGGCTATTTTTGATGCTCAGATCTTTGAAGTTCTGCTTCATTTAGTTACTTTTCCCATGTATGGGAAACAGAGTATTGTTTCTTGAGAAAATTTGTTCTGTATGAGTTGACAGTATTTTCCATATAAGAACAGAAAAGGCTTCTTTAGGGTAGTAGTCTGATATTGTCAAGCAGTAAGCAAATAGTTTGTGTTTCTTTCTTTGACAGAATTCTCTGTGGGGTTAACATAATGCTTCTGCAACTAGTTAACTGATTAATAAATGACTTTCTTTTCTAGTGAAGCTGTTTGAAGTCATTGAAACTGACAAAACTCTCTATTTAATAATGGAATATGCAAGTGGGGGTAAGTAACTCTGCTGCGATGACACATACAAGCAAATTGCAAGTGGGAGAAAGCACTTTGAAAGTTTTGCTTTCTGTTTTGGCAAATACTTATGTCATGGTAGTGTAAAATATTAAGCAAAATCTTTAATATTCTCTGGGACTGCTTTGTGCAACATAATTAGTTAGAACTTGTAAAACTAACTTCTGAATTTACTGCCATTTAATAACATCTGCTCTTTTTTCACAGCTGAAGTTTAATGGGAATCTTTATTCATCCATTGATTGTTCCTGTCCCTAGCAAATACCAACCTTCTCAATTCATTGTATTTGGCTCCCTGCCTCTGGTGTCTTATTTTGTGTAAGATAATCAGTAAAAACATGTTCAGATGAAACATTTTGTGTTTCTTTAACTGTTGCTTTCAAAAGCATGAGTACTGCAACTTCTGGTTTTTTAGATGTTGATGACATTTGACATACCTTAATCACAGACCTTCTACTGCCAAGAACTGTAGGCTTAGTGTTACACCACTGTAGAAGGAACTTAAACTTGTTCCTGATTGGTGGGGGTGGGGAAAGCACGCATCATGCCATGTCAGACATTTTCATCAGAGCTAAAATTAAGGTATTTGGGCTTAAATTACTCCTTGCTGGCTAAAACCTAATAGCACTCAGTTTGTCAATGTGACCCTTGAGACTCCCAGCTGCTGATGCTAAAATAGTTGAGGCTTTTCTTTAGTTTTGGGAGTGAGATAAAGAGACTTCTTTTCAGATAAAATCATCATTAAATTCTGACTTGGATGTTAGATTTTGTGAAGTTTAATAAATTACTATAAATCAGGTAATGATTCTCTACCTGCCTATGTTTTCTTCCAGCAGCTGCCTAAATGGTTAGCCAAGATTTGTCTAAACAGAAACAGTTTGTAAGATACCATTAAAGTATTGGCTAGTACAGGCGTTCGTGGAGATGTCTTCGTGTTGTTTCATGGTACTAGACTTAAAAGCGAAGACCTATTGCCATCTAGTGATTAGCTTCTAGGAGGCAGAAGGGCCAGCAGTTCTCTAAAGCAGTGAGGCTCTTCCTTAAGTAATTGAGAGGTACATCCTGTACTGGTCTAAAAGGCCATGAGCAGTAGTACTCTTTGCATGTGCCATGTTATGCAAGACAGGAACACCCATAATCTCAGTGGTAGGCATCAATTTCCCATATTTCCACTGTATCGAGATACTGGTCACACATGATGCATGTGAACTCTAGGCTGCAGGATGAAAGAAACTACTGCTACAACTGCAGCATTTTGCATAAATTGTGGACAATTCTTTCTCTGGTGTCATTCTTCCTGAATTATGAAGGGGATTTTCAGGTTTCTTCCTTCAAGGTTTTTGAAGAAAGAACTGTGAAATACAGCTGGGAGCATCACCGGAGTTGGGTATTAAATAGTATACTACAGAGGGAAGTAAGCTATTTTGTAGAAAATCCTCACATTCCCTCAGATTGCTCAGTTGTTGCTTTTCCTGCTCTATGATTCTGGGGTTTTTATCTCAGTTGGATGGAGCTGCTTGGTTTAAAAAATAGAGTCAGCTCTGCCCTTGTGAGGTGGCTGTCTACAAAACAATGTTTTCTTGCTCACAGAATTTGCATATATGATCCACTTCTAAACTTTATACTAATTTTGCGTATTAGCAAAGAATTTTTAAAACTACCTACTAGTCTGTGTTTGTAGGGGTTCTTATGTACGTGACTTCATTTTTTTAGTAAAGAAAATCTCCCATGCTCTCACAAACATGTCAGTGTTTCATGGGCGAGTTGGCTGCCTGTACAGTTCAAATGTTGTAGTCCATGTTGATGTGCTATAAACTGACTAAAGGGAAAAACACCCAACACGTGTCCTGGTTTAAGCCCAGCTGGTAACTCGGACACATGCAGCCGCTTGCTCAGTCTCCCACTTCTTCCTCCCCCTGCTTCCGGAGGGATGGGGAGGAGAATCGGAGCAATGTAACTCCCACAGGTTGAGATAACAGCACTCCAGTAACTAAGGTATAATACAAACCACTACTGCTACCACCAATAATAATAATGATAAGGGAAATAACAAGGGGAGAGGACACAACCGCTCACCACCCGCTGACCGATACCCAGCCCGACCCGAGCAGCGATCTGGGCCTTCTGGGTGACTCCCCTCAGATTATACACTGGGCATGACGTGCTGTGGTATGGAATACCCCTTTGGCCAGTTTGGGTCAGGTGTCCTGTCTCGGCTTTTGCTCCTCCCTGGCAGATCGTGAGACTGAGAAAGTCCTTGGTCGGAGTAAACATTACTGAGCAACAACTAAAAACATCGGTGTTATCAGCGTTGTTCCCAGGCTGGAAGTCAAAAACACAGCACTGCACCAGCTACTGAGAAGGACAGAAATGACTGTTATTGCTGAACCCAGGACAACAAGGGATCTTTAGTACTGCTTAAGTAATCTCCTTTAGTCGTCCACAGCCATACAACATTGGGCTTGTTCAGGAGTAATACTTCCCACTATATCTTACAGATCTGGGGTTTGTGTGGTGGATGATGTCAGCGTGTCCAACTAGGCTTATTATTGTGACCTTCCTTGCAGGTACCTCTTCCAAGCCTAGGTTAAAGCTAAGATTTCTGATTTTGATTGGAACAATTTTGTACACACGCACAAAGAAAAATTCTAGTGCTTGTATGACAGTGTTTATGAATATCATTAGTTTTTCTCATATATGAAGCTTTTTTTCGGGGGGTAAAGGAAAATCATTGTGAGAAAGTCTGTGAAGAGGTATGTGTCACAAAATAGAAGTATGCTGGTCAGTTTCTATCACAAATAATTGGAAGGAATTTTTTTTTCTATACCCAGTCAGTCATTGTGTAGAGATGACAGTGTAGTAAATTACTTGTGCTTTGTTCTCTTGAGCTAACCTGTAATCATAAACTTGAAGTACAGTCGTTTCAGTGAAGCTGCTGTGGGCAACTGCTAGAGAGAATCTCTATGTTTTGAAATGGACATTAATGTCTCTTGTTACTGAATTGTAGGGGAAGTGTTTGACTATCTGGTTGCACATGGAAGAATGAAGGAAAAGGAGGCTAGAGCTAAATTTAGACAGGTATGTATTACATTCCTATGCATCAGCTTCCCCCATAACCCCAAGTTTTTAATGCTGAAATGAATGAAACAGCTGTCCTTTGCATTCAACTTCTAGTAACATTCAGCATGTTGTGGACTTGTAGCCCTGAATGAGAAAATACTTGGGTTACAGTAGTACTTTAATGGGTTAGTTGTCCCTTCAGTAGTTCTAGTTTCCTTAGCACTGTGTGCCAGGGTCTCCAGGACTGCCAGAACACAGTGACTGCTTGATTTGGAAGTGTATTCCATTCCAAAATGCATTTCCTCTTGGTGATTTCATATATCCTTAGTTCAGCTGGTCTCTAACATTTTGGAAATTACTCAAATGTAACAGGCTACAAATAGGCCAGTTTTAAAATGCAGGCAATGCATGTAACAGGGATCCATTCACATCCACCCGCTTACATGAAAAGATGCAGTTTAATAGTTGATCTACATAGTCACTGAAAAGTCATTTCCAGGCTTGTTAGTTCAGCTTGCTTTATGATGGACAAACTAGCCCTGCAAAGATGTTGGATTTCATTGATCTGTAAAAAGCATTTGCATTCTACAGTAAAGTGATGTTGAACATAAGCAAATATTTTTGCATAACTAATTTAAATCCAAATCTCTGCTCTTGTAGCATCCAGAGTTTCAATTGCAGATCTGACTGGTCTGTTAATTTTTTGGTTTCTGCTCTTGTGCAGAAATTTGTAAATGCCTACTTTATTTTCATCCCTTTGGTTACTTGGGTAACCTAGATAATGTTGTGGTATCAAAATTATGCTCCAGCTTAATGACACTTTATGAAGTGAAATAATGAATAGGGACAAGAGTGTTTTACTGAATGGTATGTAGGGGGTTTTAAACTGATCAATTGTGACAATGACATGACAGTCAGTTTCAGTGTTGGGAGGCCCTAACAGCTTTACTTCTTAAGCTTAGCCATACAAAAGTAGAAAAACTTTGCTCTAAAATATGAGACTTGAGTAAATTAGTCAGTGACTTTCACAAAATGCCTTATAAAGAAAACTTTTACACTTCTCTAGTGTAGGTAGTGTAACCAAAAGGAACAATTTGGGAACTAGGAAACTGCCAAAACTCTTTTGCTCTCTCTGTGTCATACAGTAAGAATTCATGTGAAAGCAATATAAGCAATAAGGTCAAAAGTAGCAATGAAAGTACAGAAAACCAGAAGTGTTTTTAACCCAACATAAGGAACATATCTGTGAGATCCTTGTTCCTTTGTTTGATCTCATCTCTTTAAATCTTGTATTTACCCTCTTTAATCTTTTGGAAGAAAAAGGAAAAACAAAACAAAAAAAGCCATAACAAATAAACAGGACAGCACCAAAGCAGCTGCAGACTTCGTATCCCCAGAAGTGATTGTCATAACTGGGGTTATACAGCTTGGTAGTAAGGAAATTTTTTTCTTCCTCTTTAACAACATCTTGCATATCTTCTTAAATCTGCTTCCCTCCCTTTCATATTCTGGCAGGTAGAAAACTTTCCTTTGTGATTGAGGGTTTCTGGTGTGTCTTTCTGTGCTGTGTTGGAGTAGATGTGATAGGTTGTAGAGCAGTTGTTCCCACTTCAGCCATCTCTTCTAAATCCCAGACTGTTGCCTTGCTCTTTGTAATGTCACTTGAAGAGCTTCAGAGTAACTTGAGAGGATTTGCTGTTCTCTTCAGATGTGAATATTGAAAACTTCTACTGATACGGTTCTCTGCTTTTGATCCTCAGTTTCTTTTCTCATGAGCTGTGTGGAAAAAGATCTTGCAGTAATTCCATTGAAAATTGAATGTTTGTTCAACATGTACTCTTTTTTTTCCTAACAATTCAACTCCCCTTTAAGTGAGAACTTGTGGAAACAGGTCAAACATGTTTTACAGGTGCACTCAGTGCTTAATTTTATGGGATAATGTGAGTAGTACAAGATTTATGTAGCTTCATTTTTCAAAAACAAATGTGATGGAAAAGAATTTAAAAGGTGAATGCCTGCTGAGCTGGGTATTTGACCCACCAAGAGCTGATTTTTATGTACTTCAGATGTCAGCTTGATTATTTTTTCTTTTTTTTTTTAACACATTTGTAGAGTAAATGCTGTTTATAAAGATACATAGATGGTGTCACTTGAATTCACTGAAATACACAGAAGCATAGTTTGGATACACTGAAATACACAGTTTATAAGTTTTGTCTCCTGGTGCAGGCAGCTGTGCTCTGTCCTTCCTTAACAGCTGACTTCAGACTACTGAGCTCAACTAATTTTGGAGGACCTTGATCTCAAAGATGGGAGATTCTTGAGAGCTTCAAGAGCACAAGCAGCTGGACAAAAAAGAGAAAACCTTAGTAATAACCCAAGGAGAGAAAATATATCATGAGCTGATTGTGCTTTGCTAGAGAGAAGAGCATGCATGCAGGACAGAAGTCAGTCAACTTTCATCAGAGCTTGGCATTTATTAGAGGTTAGGACTCTGGCTGTGGGACAGTGTGAAAGGAAACTAGATCTTACTGGGTTTACAGGTCATAAAACTATTCATTTTACCTTACTGTAGTCCCAGAATAGCTTCATACAGCTTGTAGCCATTGTTGGAGGGAGAATGTTCTCTGTAGGCCTCTTACCTGATTCAGTGCAGCTGTTTTTATGTTAGAGACTTAGGATATAATAGTTTGGGGTTTTTGGTTGATTTCCTAACTGGTTTAACAGAGAGCGGCTCTCTTTAAATTGAAGCAACAGTTGTGCTGTGGTATTGAACTGAGTTCTTACAGTAGGTTTTATTATATCTTTTCAGGTCATATTTCTTCTTTCAGTAGATGTGCTAAAACACTTGTGTTTTATCTGAGAAGGCACTTCCTTTCTAGCAGGCAAAGAGCAGAATTTGGTAATTCTCTCCTCTGCTTGTTAAAAAAAAGGAATAAATCTTTTTTAGTTCAGTTTGTTACGCATAGTTCAGGTTTATAGCAGGAAAAACAATGTCATGCTTGACAAGGAACACAGGAGAGGGTACAAACACTAAAAATACAGCTATGCTCTGCAGTTCTCCATTTCAAACTTCTTTTGTGCAGCCATGTGTGAGAAATTCAAATCCAGAATGTCTTGCATTCTTAATGTCACCTCATTTTTCTTCCCCTTACTTACAAGCAGTTCTGGTTCAATCTTTTTTCCATAGAAAAATCTGATTCAGAGGGAAACCCTCTGATTCAAAAATTCATGTGTATTAATTCTCTCTCTTTACTGCAGCCAATTAGATCTGGCCTCCTTTAGTCTTCCCACAGTTTTCCTGCAGATGGAGTTTAGAATTTTTAATGCAAGTAGATGTTAGGACAGATCTTGGAAGATAAAAAAGGTCCACAAAATACATCTTACTTGCATGTTCCAGTGAGAAACAAAAATGCTTGTCACAATGTGGAAGGGACCTTGAGAGGTCATTTATCTATCCTTTTGTCATTTAATCCTTATGAAGAACAGTTTATCTGCCTAGGGATAACTTGTTCTAACTTGTTCTTTAAAACCTGTGATTCTACAGAATCCCTCCCAAAAAATGAATTTCAATGCTTCTGTTGTTACTTCTAGCAAAAAGGTCTGCTTTTCTTCTGTCCTTCTTCCCACCTTCCAAGCATCAGCAAATTTCTCACACTCAAGTAGGTTGGGGGTGAAGGAGCTATCAGTGGATACAGTGATGGAAGGTGGAAGACAAAGGGAGTCAATCCAGTGCAGCCATGCTTTGTGCTATTTTTCATTCAGTTATGACTGCTGTTCTTCAATTATTAATGTCATATGCATTGCATTATTTCCTTTCCATTTAGATTGGCCTCACTTGTGCAGTCTCTGTGCTATTCTGTTGCAATGCAGAGTAGTTCAAAAGCATCTATAAAGGAAACTAGTGATTGATCATCTGCTAGACCTTCCGCTCTTAGCTGGAGTAAAAGCAGTTTAGGAGCAAGTGGTATGGTGCTGTGTCTCTGCAGTCCTGAATAAAGCTTGAGGTGTTTGTCATGCTGTCAGCCTTGGAAGCCCCTGCAGAGTGAGCTCGTGACTGGCACTAAAGTAATGGTAGCAGAGACGAAAGGAAGGAAAACCAAAAGGATGGTACAAGTGGTGGCGTGGGAGCACTTTGGCAGTTTCAGTAACCGTAAAAAGCTGAACTTGGAGTCTGTAAGAGGGAGCCAATATATAAAGGAACAAGCAGAAACAGATTGAAAGGGTGGGGAATGGAAATATTGCAACTTTCCATAAACTGCTTGGTTTCTAAGGTGGCATTTTTGCACGTGCATGATTCAGTAATACTGGGGTACAAAGACTATAATATTGGTGTTTAAGCGTAAAATGCAAAATTGACTGGTAGGTCAGTCAGGTTTCTGACCTACCAAGAACCTTACTTTCTCCTACTCTAAATACTGGGAGAAAGAACTATTGCTTCTTACTAGTACAGGAGGATTCTTATGCTAAGCTGGGCAGTGTGATGAGGAGTTATTTTTGTAACAGTAATGATACCTCATCTTTCTGTCTTGGGTATCTTCTTTAAAATGGAAATACATAATTTAAGCATGGTTATTACAGTAAATTACTTTTATGTGCACTTTATGTGCAATTCCGCTCTTTTAAGAAGTTGTAACATCTGCCTCAATTCTGACCACATATGCATGACAGTAAAATGTATTTGACTGCATTTGTGATCATGTAAAAGTAAGCTTTTCCATACATGTAGAGTTCTGCAGCAGTGGTTATGACTCTAAAGGAATGTACCAGGACACTGTACTGTGTAAATAGCTTATATAGTTTGCTATATAAAGCAGGAAAAACTCAATGATACTTGGAAATTATGATGGAAGAAATTACTCTGTTACACGTGAGACAGCATTTTTTCCATTGACCTTGCTCTTCTTGTAAATACACGAAATACAGTAAACCATGTGCACTTTGACAGCAGACCTCTGTCAGATCCACAGTTGCTTCTCACTGCAAAAGTTTTGACAAACAAGCTGTTTCCCAGTCGTTCCTCTAATGCCTAAGCCCATTTCTTACTCTTTTCTCTCCATGGCACAGCATGAAAAATCACCTTTGTAGAGGGCCTGGAAAACTTCAGTCTAGAGGGAAAGCTTTTATGGCTGTATATAGTATTGGAATGGAAATACTTCAGTAACCTTTCTGAAAGTCATTGCTTCTACTGGCCTATAATTAGCCACACAGGAAAAACAAAGTCCTCTATCAAGTGTAGTAGAAATGAAGTAGATCAAATAACAAACACCTAAGTTAGTTTGCAGCTTTCCCCCAAATGTTGGTCACTGTAATAGTTGGTTATGTAGGTCTGAGTGCATAACTTTAGTAAAAATGTTGAACTTTGTGATTAAAACTGGTTTCTTGGAGATGTCACTTACATAATTGGACTTGTTTTCTATCCAGATAGTATCTGCAGTGCAGTACTGCCATCAAAAGCATATTGTTCATAGAGATCTCAAGGTGAGTAGGAAAAAGTGTGTGAAGTGTGTATCAGCTTCTGTACTGTGGGTGTGATCTTTATTGTGGAGTAAAATGTATATATTCGGTTTTCTGAGTTAAATTTTTGCATGTGTTTTGAGGAATGTTTACAGTATTGTTGCAAGTTTTGAAGAATGTTTACAATATAGAACCATTTCAAATAAAAAGGATTTGTAAGGCTTTTACTACAGAAATTTAATGGCTCCTGAAAGATAGCCCCTCACCCTGCTGTCACATTCAAATCTGATGCAGGTCAGTGTTAGCTGAGACATCTAAAAAGATGTAAGAGTAGTTTGATGGAGGTATGAAGGTATGAAAAGTTTTGGTCTTGGACCAGTCATGATGATGAAACTGAGGTATGGCTTCTCTGTAGCTCGGCATGAAATGATATGTCCCTTCTCTAAACTGAGCCTTTTGTACTAACAGTGTTGCCCCATAACTTGCTTAACACATAATAGCTTCATAATGTCAGACTACCCACCACCAAAAAAAAAAACCCTTTTGAAAAAAAGTTTAAATGTTACATTTGTTACCTAACTTTTGCAGTAACAAGGCTATACCTTGTTCTCATCTCAATTGATTAAAATGTAAGTTAGAGTAGCTCAGGATGCATTTCTGTGGAGAAAAGGGATAGGTGTTAATAACGCAGTTTTCAGGTAGCATAACAGCTCCCATAGTCTGAAGCCATTGTAGAGAGATTTTTAAAATAGGGAATCCGTGAATGATAGACTAAAGCATGCCAAAAGACTTTGCAAGTAAGGGAATGTTAATAGGTATTCTAGCTTTTTGCCTTTTAAGAATGGGTAAAAACAGCATTCTAAATAAAGTGTTTTAAGTTTGTCTTTCAAACCATTCTTTCTCTTCCAGGCTGAAAATCTATTGCTAGATGCAGATATGAACATTAAAATAGCAGACTTTGGTTTTAGCAATGAGTTTACAGTTGGAAATAAACTGGACACCTTTTGTGGCAGCCCACCATATGCTGCTCCAGAGCTCTTTCAAGGGAAGAAATACGATGGACCTGAAGTAGATGTTTGGAGTTTAGGTGTTATTCTTTATACTCTTGTGAGTGGATCTCTTCCTTTCGATGGACAGAACTTAAAGGTGTGTTTTTGTAGAACATGTTGGGCATGTTTATCTAATGTTTCAAGTGATTTGCTGCCTACAGCTTACAGCCTGTTCTTCTCTTACCAAGGAACTTCGAGAAAGAGTGCTCAGGGGAAAGTACAGGATTCCTTTCTACATGTCCACAGACTGTGAAAACCTCCTCAAACGTTTCCTGGTGCTAAACCCGACAAAAAGAGGCACTCTAGAGGTAATGACACAAATAAGGTGCATCAGAAAACTGGACATTGTATTTTTCAAACTGTATGCTTGAGCTGTAACCTATTACTATTACACCATTCCCGAATAGTTTATTTGGAGTGGGTTTGGGGCAGGGAGGTTGTTGAGCAGAGCATGTGACTGGTTTGTTTTAAGATTTTATTTACTGCGGTTACAAGACACTTGACTCCACAGTTGCTTTCAAAATAAATGTGAGACTACACTGCATATGTCTCACAACTTTTCCTGATGGTTACCTTGTTGATTCCTACATAAATGGATGATCATTTCCACAGTTTCAAATGTGAACTGCAAGTATTGGCTGCTAGGTTACGATATGCTTGCCTTTCGCCTGCATTTTGTACCATCATGGAGGAGAAAGGCCAAAACAATACTGACTTCCACAGACTTCAGCAGTTGAGCCAGGACCTACTAGACTTGAGAGTTGTTACACTGCTCCTGGTCTGTGTTACAGGCTTTTAGCTTTCAGCTGTTTGCTAGAATACAGCTGGTTGGGAAGCAGCTTGGCTTGATGTGCATAGTTGATTCTTCTCACTGGAGCAAACAGAACTGAGTAAGTGCTGGGGCCAGTTCTGGAAAAGAAAAGTTAGAAAAGGCCTTAGTGTTTGATAGGTGAGGGAGTTGTTACTTCAACAGCTCATTTTCTTTGCTGGTAAACAGACTGTACCAACAAAACCCTTTCTTTTATAGCAAATCATGAAGGACAGGTGGATCAATGCAGGGCATGAGGAGGATGAGCTTAAACCTTTTTTTGAACCAGAATTAGACATCTCGGACCAGAAAAGAATAGGTAATGAAGTATTTTTCAGAATATAATACTGTTTGCGTGATGGGTGATTGGGGTGGATTTTGGTTGGGGTTCTGTTTGTTTGGTTTTTTTCCCCCCATGCCATTTGGAAAAAGTAACTCATCTTTTAATACTGGTATTTCATCAGGCTTATGTTCTCACACTTAATTGTTTTGTTTAATTCTTTAAACGTTCCATTCTTTTTCATGAACTTCAAAACTCAGCCAGCCTAAACTTCAGTGTTTCTGTTACTTACAGAATGTGTGTTTGGTTTTAGATATTATGGTAGGAATGGGATATTCTCAAGAAGAAATTCAAGAATCCCTTAGTAAAATGAAGTATGATGAAATCACAGCTACATACTTACTGCTAGGAAGGAAATCACTGGAGGTAAGTACCATTCTTACGCATACAAAGAAACAAACGAATCGGAAAGTGTCCTTAGTAAAGTTAGAAGCAAAAATTAATTCAGTAACTATAGGCAGTTGCATTCCTGCTCAAAAGTCCATTACACTTAAAATTGTGTTATTCTCATCATCAGTGTCAACTGTCCAAATGACGCTGTGTGTTTGTTTCCACCCTGATCTGAGTCAGTAAACTCTTGCCTTTAGGCTCCCCAAAACTACTCTGCTTGATCAGCAGTTACTCCTCTTTGTATGCCAGTTACTGTCCTGTCTAGTCTAGGAGCTCAAGTGTGAATGTGCCAGCTGTAAATATTTTAAGAGAACCAAGGACAAGACCAATCTACCTAAAAAAAAAAATTATTGTGTTATAGATTACCTTTTTGTATGATGCTGAGAGGGTTTGGCATCAGTAAGCTGCTCTTGGTTCCTCTGCTGGAGGAGTCAGTGTGGTGGCTTCTACAAAATGTATCCTCTGTTCCTGTTAAAATCTTGGAGAACTCTGAGGAGAGATTACTTAAAGTAGAGATAGATTTTCTTTATTGGATTGTCCTTTGAGGAGCTGCAAATTCTGCTGAGTTTTACCTAAGACGGTTGCACAAGAATCTAAGAGAAGTCGGGGCCTCTAAGCAACTTCCTTGCTGTAACAAAATTTTCTGTGTAGTACAGCCATCTTTCGCCTCCCTGTTACTGCTCCCATAATGTGGTAGATGTTTAATTTGTTTTGTCTGAACTCCTTGTTTTAATATTCTCATTTGTATTGTAGTTGGATGCAAGTGATTCAAGCTCCAGCAGCAATCTTTCACTTGCCAAAGTTAGGCCAAGTAATGATCTTAATAATAGCACTGGACAATCTCCTCATCACAAAATTCAGAGAAGCATATCTTCTAGCCAGAAACAGCGGCGGTACAGTGATCATGGTGAGCAATTCTCATTTTCAGTGTTGCAGAATATAGTGAGTTCCAGTTCTGTTCAGTTTCTGAATTTGTCTCCATCCCCAAAAGGTAAGGAGGATGACAACTGTGTAACTCACAGCATGGTGGCTAAATAATTTAATGAATAACTAATACTTTTAAAAAATGGGTTTCGTTGTAAAGCCTTCAAAGACAGCTTCTAGAGGAATGCTGAGTACACCAACTTAATTCTCATATTCTGCTTTGTGTTGTCCCTTGCATTCCTGACCATGCTGGGAAAGTCTTGTTACACAATTGAAGAGAATGATGCAACTCCCTTTTTCATAAAAAACACAGTACTCCTCCCCCATGCTCTTGTATGTCTGTTCAGCTTTTGTTTTCTTTTGACACTAGTAGGTCAGCTTGTGTCTAAAACTTGAAGAAATGTCAGTTTACCGATATTTCTTGTTTCCTGAGGGTAGTGTCACTTGATTGTCCTGCAGGAATTAAATTTCTAAAGAACCGTGATTCAGACAAACTTGGCAATCTTCCGCTTAATGAGTGTGCAAGACTGTAGCTTAGGATTATCTAAATACCTGAACATCTTCCTGCTCAGGCACTAACTCATATCAGGAGTCTCTGTTCAGCATTGCTTTTGAAATACCTCAAGTGCATTTGGAGGTTGGTTTTCTTAAGGAGTCTCTGGGATGACGGTTACTCCGTTTTGTGATACCTTTTAATATATATATGTTTTACATATATGTATATGTATTTTTTTGTGTGTGTATATACAGATACACTTTTTGATTAAGTGTTATTAAAACACTAACTACAAAGTTGGTGTATCTAGATACGTCCTCTTCTGAGGAGGTATAATTGAGGCGATCCTGACATCCCCACAGGCTTCTCCCTGTGTCCAGGAACCTAGTAAAGCAAGAGGGAGCTTGGGACTGTTGAAGGGGCTGCCTCATTCTCGGGTGTGCTGGAGGGGTTTCCTGTTCCTGGCACAGCTGAGGAGGCTGGTAGCAAACTGCTGCTGTTTCTGGGCTTTTCCAGGAGTGCAGGCCACCGGCCATTTGAGCTGATGGTGGCCCAGGGCTGTGTCACCAGGTACCTGTCTCAGGAGCCCAGTTTCAGTAAAACTTTGCTTGAACAGCGTGTGTCAGATTTGTGCTAATGAAGAGTTGTCTGGTTTGAATGAGTCAGTTACTTGTTAAGTGTCTTTAAGATGACTGACTCTAAAGGGTTTTTCCCAGCAAGTCAAACCAGCGTCAGTACTCGAACACTAGAAGCCTCCATGAAATGCCTGATTTTCTTATGGAAATCAAGTAGTATCTTCACCTGGAAAGGTTTTTGGTTTTCACAGTATTTTACTGTCATCTGAAATACATTTAATTTTGATAATTTAAATAATTACTTTTTTTTCAACTCTGATTCCCAGTGTCCCCATGATTCTCAAGTGTGAATACATTTCCACTGTAGTGAAAAATAGCTACTGAACTTCTGACAAGAAAAATCACTTCCCTGTTTCTTTTGTTTGTTTTTTAAGCTGGACCGTCCATTCCCTCAGTAGTGGCATATCCCAAAAGAAGCCAGACTAGTACTACAGACAGTGACCTCAAAAAGGAAGGAATTCAGTCAAGAAAATCCAGCAGTACTGCAGTTGCAGGAAGAGGAATTGCACCAGCTAGTCCAATGCTTGGAAATGCCAGCAATCCCAATAAGGCTGATATTCCTGAACGCAAGAAAAGTTCAGCTGTTCCTAGTGTAAGTACAAACACTTATTTATTACAAACATGAAATGTTTCTGAGGGGTAAAAAATGTGTTAAACCTGTGATTTATCAGTGGTGCTGACTGTATTTCTCATTCATCAAGAGTAAACGTAGGTATCTTATACAGTTGCATTCCCCCCCCACCCCGACCCCGCATCAGCCAAGTTACCTCTTAATATTTATGAAGTAGTTAGTAGCTATTAATACTTAGCATTACTAGCTGTTAGTGAACAGATATAATTTGGGTATTAAAAAAAAAAAAATCATTTAAAAAAAATCAGTAAAAACCCAGGAAAAAAGACACTGAACCCAAAGGCTGTCCACTAAAATTTCTTATGAGTTATTACTGATATCATCAGCTACTCTTCTGTTGTCTCTGTACAGAAGAATGAAATCTCTGCTTTTATTATCCTGTTTTATAGTTTCATGTGTAAAGGAGCCACCTAATCTTTGCTCCCAAACAGGCTATTCCAAGTCACAGTTATATATAGTAAGATCACCAAAGAAACATAGTTCTAAAAACATTCGAAGGCGTATTTCAACCTGTATCTAAAATCAGTGTGCCTGGCTCTTTTTCTTGTGGGCTTCCCTCACCTGTCCTTAAATCTCAACAACAAAACCTCACAAGGTGCATAACTAGTGAATTTACAGGGTTGAGCAGTAGGCAGTGTGGCAAAAGACAGAAAATTCTTTGTTCCTTTTGCCTTTTAACACGTGTGCTCTGTGGTGCCTCCTTCTGAGGCAAAGTTGGAAATCTGTTTTCACATAGTAACTCTTGAATCTTTTAACATTTAACTTCTGAATTTTGGGATTTTGTATTGAAAACTTTCCTTCTTTACAGGAGAAATAACTTTCCAGTCCTTTATTCAACTTGCAATAGAGTGATTTAAGTTTAAAAAAAATATTTATCCCACAAAGCTGTCATGTTTGATCATATACTCAGCACCTCTACTTAGAACAAATGAGAACAGAACTTCCTAAGCTCACAGCATTTTGACTGTGAGCCTTTAGCCTACAGCAAAAGAAATTAAACAGGATTTGTTTTACTTCATTAGATCTGTATTGTCAGTTGGCTTGGTGGCTGATAGTGACTTGGCTGGAGGATCTCAGTCGGAGTGATTCCTTGGAAAGACATGTCTTCTACTGTAGCAGCTGTTATTCATAAATGTGAACAAGAGTACACAATTTTGGGGGACCCTTTTCTGATTTTTGTGGTATCTGCCATTTGCCTTAGTTTTCGATCAGTCCAGAAACCATTTGGATTTTGTTTATCTTACATGACGGTTCTTAACTACTGAGTCTCAAAATGGTAGGACACTCAAGGTAGTTTTGTCCTGCATTGAACTTCACTCAGTACTGTGTAGTGCTTTATTCAAGAGCTTTGCATCACAGTTCCAACATACGTTACATTTAGTATCTTAAGTGTTTTGATCTGCTATTCTGCACCACTCCCAAATTCTGAGGATTTATTTCAGTAAGTCTTACTTCAGATTTCATACTACTGTAGCTGAAGTAAAATTTGAGGTCATAACCATACTTCTCTGTTCAGTGTGCAGTTGATCCGACTGATCTTGAACAAGCAGTGGTAGAGGTGTTGAACATGGAATCGGATCTGTGATGTCACTCAATATTTACTGTTTAAAATTGTCTCTGTTCATCGCTCTTTAGTCAGACAGTGCAAACTCTGCCACCCACTTCCCCAGTAAAGATTAGTCTTTTGCTTTCTGGCTGCTGGGGGTGTGGAGATGGAGGGAAGCAATGACTTTTTACACAATTCCTGGAACTAATTAGGGAGTTTTATTTCTTACAGTTTTGTCATGCATCTAGAAGGGGAAAAAAAAAAGTATGTTGGAGTTCTACCATATTGTCCTGAAGTTGAAAAAACTTTGAGGTGGAGGGATTTTGTTCTCACTGAGCACTTAAGTCCTAAAATCAGTAATATGATGAGAAAATCACTCAAGAGACAGAAAAATACTCTTAAAAAAAAATTACTTTGACAAATACAGCAAAAGTAGTAGAACTGGTCTTCACTGCACGCCCTTAGCCAGTTGTGTGCTGCTCTTAATAAGAGTTATTTAATAAATAACAGAGTTTGCAAGCATGCATTTAAGGGTAAGAGTTGTGCTTGTAGAGCAGAAAGGTAAGTCTGGGTTGGTGTAAGGGGCTCCAGGTTGTATTTGTAAAGTTGACAGAGTGTTTAAACTCTTGCAAACGAAATAGTTCTGCAGCCTGAACAAGTACACATCAAAAATCTGAAGTTCATGGAGCAAATATCAAATAACAAAAACCTGCTACAGGGGTTACATAGCTAGCAGCAACTAGTAACTCCTTGCTTAAATAACTCCTTGTTTATTACTTAGCAGCTTTGGATTTTTCCTCAGTGCTTGTAATAAGGCTGCCCCAGAGCCCTTAGCATAGCTTTAGGATAACTGGAAGAGGAGAATAGATGGTATGTTTGGAAGATAATATAGGACCAAAAAATGTACTAATGCCCTTAAGTAGATAGATTGGTTCATTAGTTTAAGTCAGAAGCTGATTGTTTGAAAGTTTTTTTCACAGTCCTTGCCTTGGTGTCTCTTAATGTGAAAATAGCCTGCCTATGCAGTGGGCACAAGACTCTCTAGGAAAAGAGGACTTTCTACCACAAATTCATCCTTTGTGCTATAATTGGACCTTGTTTATATGTTCAGAAGTCTCAACATGCGTTTTTGCAGTGTCAACGTCTCCTGTAAAGAAGGCAGGCGATGCCACGAGGATGGACTTAGGCAGCTAACCCTGACCCGAGGGGTTGTCATTCAATCAGGGAGTGTGGTGTTGACACCAGTTTCAGGCTTCCTGTGCTGTGCACCTGTATAATTTAGTCATGTCCAGAGATTAATAGTCTGGAGACTGGCTGAAGAAAACATCATAGCTGAAGAACTTCCTCGATGAATCACGAAAGGTTGTACACTAAGAAGTGTAAAGGCCCCTAATACCAAGAGTGTATTCTTACTAAAACTAGAACTTGAAAGCTTGAAATGCTTAAGTCTCCTCTCACCACCTCTGAAATCTAAGCCAAACAGAAAAAAAAAATATATTGATCCATCTGTCTGCGCACTCCAGAAAGTGCTGGGAAAGTGCGTCTTTAGAGTCCTCTTCTTTCAGATATGAATACCAAAAACTTGTCCACTCCCAAACTTGTCTTTAAAGTTTGATCCAGCACGGAGATTGCTGTCTTGTCTTTCTAGATGTGCAGTATGACAGTACGTTTTAATGTTATGTGGTATCTTCTCAAGGGAAACAAGTGTACAGTGTTCTAAGGCAGCAGGTGGAAAGAAAGAAGCCACCCATGATCATGCATATTTCCCACCAGAAAAACATATTCTAGGTGCTTCATTCTCTGGTGTGTTCAGGAACACAGAACAAAACGATAGGCAAATATTAATATGCAGTACTTCAATGTACCATTGGTTTGCAAGGACTCCGCTAAGTATCTTGTACAGCTTGACCTCTCAAGAACATATGAATGAAACTTCACCTGAGGTGCACAGCTTTTGTTGCTAGCAAATTAGTAGAGAAGGGAGCTTGTACAATGAGAAATGTTAGAGGAGAGTAGAAGAATCAGTGGTTTATTTTGTGGAGTTTTGATTGTTTTGGGGGGGGGTGTTTGTTTTTAAATACACAGACTGATTTTTAAGACAAGGACCAAGAGAACTTCTGGTGATGCTTGGCACATGCCTGTCCTTAAGGAGTATCTAGTGAAGAATACTTCAGAACCCTTGAGGCAACTACATACATTTTATGATTTAATTAATAGTTCTGCTAATCTAAAATACTCTTAGTACTCTTCATGTATCTTAACACCAGGAGGTTGTGCAGTTCACTTTTTCATTTTTATTTGTACGTTCATGGGAAGATGTGTAACAGGTCAGCAGTCTTCTAAATACACAAGATGGCTTCACTGTTCAGTCTGCAGCTCGGGGATTGCATTGCTTGAGACTCCCTGTATAGTAAATACCTTGCCTTAAGGCACTGGAAAAGCTTTTGCTGGTTGTTGAGAATATTCCACTTTAACAGTTTTTTTTCAGGTTCGGAAACGAAAAAGGTTTGGCTACTCTCCTTTTGTGCTTGAACTAGTTTTTCCTTTTTTTTTTTTTTTTAAATCCTTCTTCCCATCACTCTCTACTGTGACCATTTATGTGAAACCTTTTCTTATTGCTATTTTAAAACTCCACTGAATTTCCCTTGTCTGTCATAGCAGTAATTCTTCAAAGAACTCCAAAAGGTTAGTTAAGCATGAAGTCCCCTGCCTGATTCTTAGTGGCCATCCTTACTCAACATGCTTATCCAGGTGCTGACCAGTCATTCCTTTAAGCTAGCCTCCTCAAGACTTTCCCCAGCAGTGATGTTTAAAGTTAATGGCCTATTTTGCTTCCTGCTTTGACCCGTGATCCTTTTCTTCAAAGAAAATTTTAAAAGGTTTTTTTCCACTTTCTGACCATATGCAGTTTCCTGTGTTATGTTCTTGGGGAGGGGAGAAAAAATACAAGGCTTGCCAGCTTTTACTTCCTCTACAACCTGGGGGTGCATGTTTATCTGGACAACCATGCTTTCTCCTACAGTAATTGCATCTAACTTTTTATAACTTTGTTATCTGTGAATTACCTAGCTTCTCAGTCGTTCCTGGAAAGTTGACCGCCAACTTGGGCATATCTCCACCCTCTTTCTCTGTAAAGACAGAGGCAAAGTAATTCTATTTCTTTTCTCCCCTCTAAAATAAGGTCTGTAGTTTAAGTTCCCCTGGTTCTCTTATCCTCAATGTATTATGCCTATATTTAAATGTATATTTTTTAAGTCTTACTAAAATTCTCTGCAATTTGTCTTTTTAATTTGACTTACTCTTCCCTGTTTTAAAAACTCGTCTGGTGTTTTATAGTATTTTAATAATTAAAAGTCCATGTTTACCTTCCCACTGAATTTTACCGCATTTGTTTCTTAAGTCTTTGCTTTTCCTATCTTGTTTAATGGTTTGATTTTAACTTAAAGGAAAATTCTACAATCTACAAGTGGTAAAGTATTTCAAAAATAGGCTACAAAGACATAGGCTATCCAGGTGTAGATGAACCCTATATGTGCTGAGAACTTGTAATTCGGAATTAATGGTAATTCTGATAATTAAAAACTTCAAGCTGTGTTAATTTTGAGCTGTCAACATGAAATACAAGAAGAATTTGTTAGAATTATTTTTCCGATTGCATTATTTCTTAAAAATAATGGAAGGTGTTTGTATATTAACTTAATGATTTTAAGTTTTGTAACTGTAGAAATAGCATGAAGTAAAACAGCCTTCAATTACATGTAGACTAACTCCAGAAAAGCCTTTTGTGGGAAATAACAAAACTATGTTTTTTAATTGTAGAATAATACTGCCCCTGGAGCAATGACACGGCGCAACACATATGTTTGTAGTGAAAGAACCACTGCTGATAGGCATTCAGTGATACAAAATGGCAAGAAGAACAGGTATATAAAATGTCTTCCTATGGTATATGTCCCTTGTCTTCACATATACAAAAAGTTGCAATACCTAATTTAAACAAAATCAGTAGTATTCTAGTGTAATTCTTAATGAAAGGTGAGTACAGAGCATTATGGAGCACCTGTAAGTATGTTGTGTTATTTTCTGTTTTGTTTTTTTTTCTAACTAACTAAATTCAGACAGTCTTTATATTTGGAATGTGAAAAGAAATTCCTAGTTTCTGGTTAAATACATGTCATTTTTACAGCCTTCATCTTAAGCGCTTGTTACCTACTGTGGCCAAACAAGGTATGCTTGCAAAAGAGGCTTGTTTAACTTGAAACTACAAAGTCCATCTCTCTTGGGCCATTCTCTTTCTACATTTCACTCTAAACTGTACTCCATTGGGATCATTTGGAATACCGTTTTTTCTGCAAAAAGTAGTAATTTTTTCCTGAGCAAAGATTAAACAGTGTAGGCCGTTGTCTTAAGACCAGTAATGTTTTTTTACTTATGTTCTTGTAGTCTCATTGCTTCCCAGTATTTACAGAACTCATCTTGAGAAAGGGAGCACTGACATTGCCATATTCTGAGTGAAAACAGTCAGAGAAATAACAGGTTTCCTCTTACTTTACTAAATGAAAGTCTGACTGGAGCATGCACTGAAATTGGAGTTAAAGAGTTCATGTGTTAGCAGATGTAGCCATATCTAGTGCCACCCTTTCCTGAGTACCAAAGACTGAGAAGAGTTGTAGAAAATTAATATAATGGTGAACACAAACATTAGGTATAGATTAACAGTTGTGAAGAACACCTGTTCTACCGCCAAATTTCCCAGCCGGCTGAGGTGCTTTAAGTTCCAACCAACTGTTCTTCACAAAATTTTACTTGTTTCGCAAGCTGGTAACAAGTAACTGACTGTTGCCAGAAGAGCACCCCGATAGCTAGTGCTTGATAAAGGTGCTTAAGCTTGGAGGAATGTGTACCTCTCTCCTACTCTTCACAATTTTCTCCATGCCTTCCTAATGTTATGATATATTGTAAAGGGTGGGAAAAAAATACTTTTCTTCTAGCTTGTGTTGAATTTGGTGGGAAATGTACCTTTTTTGACCAGAATCTTTCCCCTTCCTTTTGGCAGTTTGTAAGGAAGGGTGATGAAGTTGTGATGTTGAAAGGAAGGTCTGTCTGACCCTTGGTTGATTCCTGGAGCCTAGGGATAAAGAACGTGGTTTTGACGCTGTCTCTTCCTCCTAGCTTTCTGCAAACTGAAAGTGATTAAGGAAAAGTCAAGTATAAGTCTGAAGAGTGCCAAAAGTCTAGCTGGCCAGCTGGGCCTGCAGTCAACTTTCTTGTGAAGTACAGCACAGCTTTTTGGTACTGTCCCTTAGCGTGTCTGTCTCAGCCTTCATTACTTAGTCCCTGTTAACATCACCAAGTTTGTTTAGATTAAAGCTCACCATCCCTTCTTTAATTTGATATGCTAATAGCTTTTTTCTTTCCAAACTCTTTGAAAAATTAATCTGTCTAAAATAGCTTTAATAGATTTGATTACTTAATTTCTTAGTTTAACAATATTTTTATTCATCTTTGAGCTAATACTTTTGCAATAAATTTCTAAAATTTTAAAGTTGCTAGATACTGTTTATTAGGAATGCTTGAGATTCAGATGTCCCATTAATATAGGAGTTACTTCATGCTCCTAAGGAGCTATCTTTTGAAGTTATTTTTTTTCCCCAGCTTTGTTTCTCAGCAAACTGCTGTCTTTTCAGTTTGTCACACATGGGCACTAAGCTAAAAGTTAACATTGAGTAGTACTTGGCAACTATATTAATTCTATTTTATATCCATAATTGGTTATCATTATAGTACTTACCTTTTATTGTCAATATGGTATCCAAACACCATTTGCTTATCCTGCAAACTAGCCCTGTTTGGGTCATTTGAAACATCTGAACATTTATATGTTCACTGTCGGAAAAAGATAATTTCAGCTTCTGCACATACTTTTTTATTACCGCTTTTGTTACTCTTTATAGAAGGTAAAAGTGAAAAAAGGTAACGAGAATGCATAGCTAATTGTTTTAAATTGGAGACTTCTCGTTGTCTGAAAACGTTTCAATGCTAAACTGCACATTCATTTCGGCAGTTTCAGAATTACTGTGATTTGGCACAGAACTCAGAATTCGTCTGAATATAGTTTATTGCTGTTTTGGGGCAAAGGCTTGACTGATCATGTGAAATGCAGAGACTTTTAATGCAGGCTAAATCAACATGGCTGTTGATGGGACTGGCTCTCCAGAATGAATTCTGCCTGCCTTCAGGTGTTTCTGTAGTATCTCTAAATATTATTGTACTCTCAGAAGTATTACTGTACTAGCAGAAAGTAACTTTAGAAAAATGTAATGTTTTTTCTTCTATGAAGCAAGATCTGAAGTAGAACCTCAGCTTTTGTCAAAAGGTTTGTCAAAAATGCTTTCTATGCTTTTGAAATGTCTGTCAGTGGCAAATATTAAAGGCAGGAGTAATTACTATAAATGATTTGTTACAGATTGGATTTTAGATTTTCCACAGCCAGTCAGATATTGACTGACCCAATGGAAACTTGCCTTAAGAGGCAAGGAGTGCACATTTAAAGTCTCAACACTTTCACTACAGGAAGAATAAAAATGTTGCTTGTTCTGTTTTTATCTCGCACGTTGAATTCTGAGAAGGCATTATTTCTGAAGGTATAGAAACTCTGAAGAACCAATAGTCAGCTAGTGCACTTGTTGGAGAAAACAGTCTTGAAGACCCCATGCAAGACTGGTAGAAGCAAAGAGTGAGAACAAAGATTGTCTCACATCCCTACTTTAACACATTGTGTGGCTGACACAGGCATTCTACTGGAGACAACTCTGTTGGCTTTCCTCCAAAGCCTGAGCATTAATTAAAGCACTTGGGGACTCATGGAACACTCTTCATAATGATAGGCAATTGCTTTAAATCATTTGTAATGCAAATGATTTACAACAGCCTCAGATTTTTAATAAGCCTTGGCACTAGTTGTTGAATGTTCACTCACTTTTTTCCTCTGTTCCCAGGCTAGTAACCTAAGGAAGCTGATTTCTAGCAAAGCTTCAGAGGAAGAGATATAAATGCTTTGATATGTGCCCTGGTACTTTATTGATACCTTTAACTATCACCTCTTTGGAGGCAGATGACTAAATAAAACTTGGGTCTGATGTGTTGTAACTAGATTATTTCTCCTGTATATTTTGCAACGAATTGAGAGGGAAGGAGATGGAAGTGCTGGAGAGGCTAGTGACCAGTTATTTGGGGATTACTTGACTTTGGGGTATTGCTGTTGAGATGAATGTTCATTTCCTTAGAATTTATTAATACCCTGGGGTAATGTAAAAGCTGGGCTGTGTTGCAGGCTTCATTGTAGTAGTGCTTGTAGTTGGCATCCTGCTGGATTCAGCATTGTAAAGAGATGAGTGCATGACTCCGATGAAGTTTTCTAGATTCTGAAAAGTTAACCAAAACAGAAAGAAGTAGATTTTGCTAACAGTTCTAGCCAGCAGTTCTGATGTCTGAGCCATGAGGTGTCTTCTACTAGTGCTTTGGGAGCTAAGTCTCAGAAGTGGGTCAGCT
This sequence comes from Nestor notabilis, assembly GCF_000696875.1. Taxonomy (NCBI): domain Eukaryota; kingdom Metazoa; phylum Chordata; class Aves; order Psittaciformes; family Psittacidae; genus Nestor; species Nestor notabilis. Next base: position 49,524 of record NW_009923404.1, read on the forward strand.
GATCCTTGTAGCTGGACTAGCATTCTCCTCTCCAAATTCTGACATACCAGAGGATAAGATGACTTGAATTTCAGTATATGTAACCGTGAAGTAACTTGGAAGTGAACATGCAGTGTGATGAAACTGTCACTGGCAATTCTTGATTTCTTAACCTCAAACAATATTTCTGAATTACAGTCACCTTGCTTTTAAAGCAAACTTCAGATGAATGACATACGGCGTTGTAGCCTGAAAGGCCCAATACATGTTGTGGCCTCAGTTTTTTCCCATCCTTGTCTTTACTAGATAATATGAAGGCTGCAAAGAATTTGTCCCAGAGAAAGAAAAATATTTCATACTATACAGCTGGCAGCTTACTGACCATTCTGCTAAGATAGCACTGTATACCTTCCTTCAAAGCCTGAACCTTAAATTTGAAGAATTTAAGGTTCGTGGTCAAGCAATATGAGATGCTCTTCACAACAGTAACACCTCTTTCTTCAGAGAACACCATGCGTTATTCATTGCCTCCTACATGTACAGGTTGATTAATAGTAGCCTTTTTGTTTGGGCCTCTCTGGACTTGTTAAAGATCATGACACTCTTGTTTTCGATTTGTGCCTGTGAAGTCCCTCAGTTACCAGGTGCAGATTGGGATTTGACAGCTTGCCCAGCTTACACTGATTTCTTTTAACATGGATACATTCTGAAAAGAAAGCATTTCACTGTAGTAATAGAGCTGTCATCATTCTCTTGGAAAGTGCAGTTGGTGGGTTTATTAATGCATTTTTTTAATGTTAAGACCTGTACAAGTTGCATCAGTGCTTTATAGAGGTGCTTTGGCACACAACACTGAGTTACTCAGGTCCTGTACATCACCGAGGGTAACAGTGCAAACTAATGCTAATGGTAAAAGCATGGTCACTTCATAGATGTCAAGTACTATAGTGAGGATGCTTTTTAAGGGGAGTGTAGGATAGTTACTGCTCTTTGCATAGAAGAGGTCTGTTAAGAATTCATGTTCTTTGATAAATCAGTAACAGAAGGAAAAGTTTGCTTTTTTTCTATGCAGTAGTTTGTTGTTGGTCCATCATGCTCTTCTTTCTGCCTCTGCCTGAACCCAAACCCCCTCACAGCCTGACAGAAATGTCCGCTTACGCAGCTAGCCCTGCTTCAGTTTGTACTACATCCTTCTCCAGTGTTCGGCTGCGACATCAGAAGTCGATGTCCATGTCAGCCTCTGTGCACACGAAGATGATGTTGCCTCCAATAGACAATGGCGCAGATAACTTCAGGCCTATGTAAGAACCTGAAATCGTTGTGAAACTAACGTATACCCACTGCTTCTTAACTTTGTGCTGTGGAATTTTAGTCCTAGATTGTTCTAGTTTATATTGCCCACAAGATGTGTGTTTCCTCATTTTTTTTAGTCTTGTTTACATTTGTTTTGTGGTGTGTCAGGCTGTCTGTGACATAATCCTGCAATAATGTACCTTCATTTTTTTTCCTAGTGTTAGGAGTATTGGACATTCCCTATTGTCAAAGTTTGTGGGAGACTTTAACTGTGTATCCTGAAGGACTTTGCTACTTGGAGCAGTTCACTTGTAGAGAATTTTGTGTAGGATACTTTCAAATTAGCAAGATTTTCAAAGATGTGTATATAGAATGTGGAGGGAGAGACACTAAAGTTACTTACTGCTTCTCTTTCCTGGGAGGAAACTTGACTTGTCTATTCTTCTATCAGTCTTCTCAGTGAAACATACTGTATGCCTAGTTTATCTGATCTTTTCCAAGATACTCTTGTTGCATTTTTTTCTGACTTTGTAGGTTTCTGTTTCGGCAGCCTTTTAATCCTAACTTCTTACAAGTTTTGATTCCATACAGTGCTGTAATAATGTTGATATTTCCAACGCTGGCCTATAAAAAAGTGTCTGCTTATGCTTTACTGTAGAACGTAGTGTTTTGTGTTTCCTGCAGAATTGTAGTGCTTCTTGTGAAGAATTTCTAGCATTGTTTTGTTTTCTGCTCTAGCACTATTCCCGATCAAAGAACTCCTGTTGCTTCAACTCACAGCATTAGCAGCGCAACCACACCTGACCGTATTCGTTTCCCCAGAGGAACAGCTAGTCGGAGCACTTTCCACGGCCAGCTCAGAGAGCGACGTACTGCTACCTACAACGGACCGCCAGCCTCCCCCAGTCTGTCCCATGAAGCAACACCACTCTCACAGACTCGAACCAGGGGATCCACTAATCTATTTAGTAAACTAACTTCAAAACTTACAAGAAGGTTAGTCTCATAAAATGGTAATGCAACATTTCCTTTTTATTGGGTAGTACAAATACCTAGTGGCTCATTGCTTAGGTGGTTTTGTCTATATTCTCTGATTAATGGCTTAACAGTTTCTGCAACTTAAAATGCACTGGCTTATTTTTTGTAGTTCTTTTTGGTTACAGAAGCCATGTTTTTAGCAGCTGAATCAAACAGGATAAAAAATGGGGCTGTTCAGAGTGTGCTGTTCCTTCTGTGCTCTTCATCCTCATGTCTGAGGTACAAATGCTGCAGAGCTGAAACATTCTTGCTCAGTTCAAAAGCAGCTCACTCTGACTGCATAGTCTTGTCAGTAGACAGCATCGACTAGGATCCCAGTCTTGACATTTATTGTAGTGTGAGAAGCTCAGGTTGCGTTTCCCAATCATTTAGCTGTCGGCATTTCCAGAATAATCTTGCTGGCAACACATGAATAGAAATATCACAGGTGAAAGAGTAGGGGCAGGAGACAAAAGTTTCTTCTGGCAGTAGTGCTAGCATAGGTCACCTTAGATAATGCAGTACTGTGGTTTCAGTCTGGGCAGGAGTCTGGTCAAACCTTTGAAAAACTTGGTCTTATTTTGACCTTTAGTTCATGTGCAGATTCTGGTTTTAGTGTGAAGGTGTGTTAATCTGTCCAAAGCCTAGCTTAAGCAGGTTTTGTTCCTGCACAAACAGGCTTTTTTTTCCTAATTGGACCCATTTCAAACCCATGTATTATTTAAATTAGTTCCTTCAAATGTTAAAATGGAAAACCAACTATTTTCCTTCTATATTTAAAACCTGTCTGTTCACATACCGCATACTTCAGACCACTCTGATATCCGTAACTTGTGTTTGCAGAAGTGAGGGTGTGTTTATCTTTGCCTTAAGATAATCTCCATGCTTTTGTACTTTCCTCATCGTGTGAAATTTTTTGGAGTATATCATTCAGATCTTGGGCTATGTGCTTTTGTGTTAGTCTTATATCACATCAGCACCAAGCCGTTTCCTTCCTATCTGTTCCATGACTATACATGCTTCCCTCTCAGCATTCCTTTTCATAGTCTCCCATTCCTACAAAATAATGCCAAGCCAGACTTCAGTTTTTCACAACTGGCTGATTTCCATTTAGAGAGTGAGTTTCTGTAAAAATGTAGAAGTTGTTTATGTGAAAAACCAAACCATGACAGCCTAGCCTTGGGTAAAGGTTTTTACCCTGCTGAGCTCTCTGCCAGCTAACACTTCCTTGGGAAATACTGTGTTGTATGAAATTCCTCCTTTCCTCCTTGCCCCCATTCTTTTTCTGTTGAGAGATAAAAGATTAATTTGGATTTTATTTTTATTTTTTTTTTTTATGATTTAAGTAATCTGCTTTTTGTCAAGTGAAGTCTTAATCGGACACATCCTTTTGGCACATATTTCTTTCTGTACTTCTGTTTGTAATATCCTTCCTTAATTTTCCATTTGACATGCCAAATGTGGACACTCAAACTGTGCATATGCAAGCTTTTCACTCGGTTGTTTAGGCAGCATTCAGACTTCTGTCATTACCTCTGAGTTTCAACTTTCACAGTGCAGTGTGGTTTTCTCAAAGCTTTTCCCCACTTCTTTTGACAATAGTTTAAATTCCATCTGGAATTGATTAAATAGCATGCAGTTGTAACACAATAGCACTGTTACAGATTGTCATGGTTTAAGCCCAGCTGGTAACTCAGCACCACACAGCCGCTCGCTCACCCCCTTCTCACCCCTCCACAATTGCAAGAATGTAAATGTCACGGGTTGAGATAAAAGCAGTCTAATAACTAAAATAAAGTACAATATAGTGATAATAGAAAGAATACCAACAATAACAATAATGAGAATAGTAATAGGAAACAACAAAAAAATAAATGAAAACTCAGAAAACACAAGTGATGCACAATACAATTGCTCGCCACCTGCTGACCGATACCCAGCCCAACCCGAGCAGCGATCAGTCCTTTCCAGGTACCTCTCCTCAGTTTATATACTGGGTATAACATGCTCTGGTATGGAATACCCCTTTGGCCAGTTTGGGTCAGGTGTCCTGAGAGACTGAAAAGTCCTTGATCAGGGTAAGCATTACTTAGCAACATGTAAAACGTCAGTGTGTTATCAGCGTTGTTCTCAAACTAAAGCCAAAACACAGCACTGCACCAACTATAGGAAGAAAATTAACTCTT
>NW_009923404.1:54029-88769 GCF_000696875.1 Nestor notabilis
CCCAGCCCAATCCAGGACACAGATGGTTAAGTTTGCACTTGGAGGACCTTGTACAGTTGGGGCTGTATTATACTAGGTGCTGTACAAACTACTAAGGAGGTGGATAGTGACATCAAAAGACACAGTTACGTTTCTTTAAATTAAAAAAAACCAAAACCTATTAATTTATTCTAGCCTTCTCTGTGGATAATCAGAATCCTTCATGAACTACTTATGTTCTGGTGTAGGCAATTGTTACAGCTTCTGCCACTAAATTAACTAAATATTGAAGACAGTCCTTGGCACAGCATGTCTGACCTGATGTTATGAAAGAAAGAAGAAACCTAGCTCTGAAGAAACTCAAGATCTAATTATAGTAAAATTACAGATTTTTGTTTTCTATTTCAAGAAAAATCTAAACATATTTTTATGTGACATTGCAGATTATGAGTTTTAAAGTGTTTTAACACCACTATGTATCTTAATTCAGAAGAACTACTGGTGGCGTATTTCCCAGAAAAATTAAGTTTGGAAGTAGCAATTCTTAGAGTTTGACTCTTCATGCCCCGAGTCATCTGCCTTATCTCAGAATGCATTGAAGTGTAATGTCCATTGTGCGTTTTAAATGAGATCTTTTTGCATGTTTCACTCTAAATGGCTTTTTCAATTTATTTTGTACAAAACTTTTTGTTAATTATTATTTTGGCTTAATTTCTTTTAGAAACATGTCATTCAGGTTTATCAAAAGGTAGGATTTATTTATATTTTAAAAAAAGTGGCTCCTGCAATTAACAACAGATTTGGCTTTCTAGCCTTGGTTTTCTGAAAACTAAACTTTCTGCTGAGAACTAAATTCTTTCTTGAGAGGAAAGCGTAGAATAAATCCATTAACTCCTGATGATACTTAAGAATCTGTGGCACCTGTATAACAAGATGCTAAGCATGCCTTGTGAATTCTTCTTTCTTTGATAGAGTTGGTAGTACCAAAGTAATTCTGTTCTTTGTACTAATACACTTAGCATGCTTATGTTTGAAGAATGAGGTGTTTGATTGATAACAATGATGAAAGTATAAACAAAACATAAGGTTACAAGCAAATAAAGGTAAGTGATGCTAAATTTACATTCTCTCTTTGTTTTATGATATTTTATAAAAAGGAATCAGTTTGAAGTGTTGTTTGCAGTTGATACAATAGAAACCAAACAACATGGTTGTGAACCTAAGTTTTGAAGGAAGGTGCAATTTTGAAATGGGATGTATTTGCTGAAGTTAATTGCATCTGAAGTGCAAGTAGAGCACTTTAGTTATGAAAAAGTATAACATCTATGCAGATCTGTTAACAAAAGGAAAAAGTTCAGAAGTCTGGTTCACATTTCAAGCACAAATAATTGAATTTAGTTTTACAGTTTGGGAATTAATCAAGTCGCTATATGTCTTGTTAATCCATTACAACTCATGAAAGGTGGTTATACAATTTTGATCCACAGATGGATTTTCCAGTAGGATTTTGTAATACTCTGTTTAGTTGTATCATATCTTGGAGCTTCCTAAAGGGTGGAACTTTAAATTTTCAACTATTGATCAAAAATAGGAAGATGAGGTAAAAAAAATGAACATCTGTTTTAACTTTCAGAGTGCAAGGTTATGGATGTGAATGTAATTTGAAGTTCGTCAGACCATTTCAAGTAAATAGATTAGGGAGACCTGAGATACGTGAATTGCTGCCTAAATTTGGGTTTATTGTGTGCAGTTCTAGTCTAAAGGTACCCTACCCAATTAAGTGAGTATGGAGTTTACATGCTATGGTAATAATAATCAGACCTCTTCCAAACATGTCTATGTTTAGAACTGGTATTGGTTGGGTTGGCTGGGATTGTCACAGCTGCCGCAAGAAGAGGAACATGCACCAACTCCTAGTTAAGGGAAGAACCCATCCAACACAACATACAGATGAAACGGAGCAGCAGCATTTGTTTTAATCCATTGTGTATTATGAGCTGTGGAGTGCATATCACTTTGTAGGAGGGAGCTTCTGTCTCTCTTTAGCCATGTTTTTAAACCAGAAGACTGTGATATGTGCAACTTCCACAACTGTATGTGTGTAAGTCTGTTACACTACTGCTCTGAAGAAAGATGGAAAATGCTAGTACGAGTATAGTTTTAAACTAGAAGGTTACTGTTCAAATTTGAGACTTGAAAAAGGTAATTTTTAAATTTTTTTATTTTCGTTTGACTTGAGGCCAGGAATCTTTGACTATTGTGGAAATAGCTGCTACAGCTTCCATGAATATGTCTTTTGAATAAGAGATTTGCAAAGTCTTACACCACCTACACAGGACCAGGCTATGCTTTTTAAATTCTTAAATTTAAAATTTAAGCATTTAAATATTTTAAGTGTGCGTGGTGTCCCTCCCAACCTGATCTGTGTATATACAAAATGAAATTGAAAATATTGGAGGGCTTAGCAATTTTTTCTCACTTTATATATTAAGAATATTACCTAAGCTTACTGTCTTTGATAGTGAAAGAACTACTGTAACCCAGTGGCACATATATATAGTACTGCAGTATCATTCTAGGGAGCTAACCAAAAGTAGGTATCAGTCACTCCTTTTTAAATTACTGAGTTCTAATATTGTACTTGGTACATAGAGTTACAATGTATGTATATATCTTGTACCGTGTACTGTCCTTGCCAATCTGCGTATTGTGGAAATCTAACTTTTTTTCCTGACAGCAAAAATCACTTTCTGTGTTCTGGATCTTCTTGCAGCATCTTTTCTCCAGTTCCATAAATTGATCTTATTTTAGCAGCTTGCACTTTTTGCTGGTTCTCCGTATCTTTTTAGACAGTTTTGTTTGCGTTTATTTGGATTTTTAACACAGAGTGTACAAAGATGTAAAGAACAGAAAACACAACATAACTCAGGACAGATATCTGGAAACATTCTTATTTTTTAAAACCTTTCACAAACAATAAAGGAGACAGTGTATAGGCATGATAAATGAGAACATGACTGTCATCTGTATTTGTTCCATTCTGACGACCAAGGAGTGTCTTATCCCATGAAAGTAATTTATGTAAAAATACAAGCAAAAGCAGAAAATTTAGAGCATGAACTAGCAACTTGCCATTTCTGCAGAAGTGAAGATTGTATCAGCAGTGAGGGGACCTCACGCCTGCATCTGATTTGCTGACCCACCAAAACAGTGCTGGAAGTACAGTAAGTGACTGTTCCCGAACACCAGTGCTGGGCTGGTGCTTATAATAGAACTGGACATGGCCATGTCTGTCATGAAGGAAGGAGCATCTAGAGAGACTGGCACAGCTCTCAGAAGTTTGGCATGGCAGCTTGTATTTGAGGGTGCTTGTCACCACATGCAGTTCCCTGTGCAAAATGAATGGAACACCAGTGCATCGAAAAACTGAAGAAAGGATTTTCTGAGAAGCTCCCATGAAAGTGTTTATTATTTCAAAGTGGCAGGTATTTTGAAAATAATTACTTTGCTTTAGAGTACAGTGGTTTAGAAATTGAACGATTTGGCTTAATTTCAAGCTGATAAGTGTCTAAGAACATCATTAGGGATTTTTTTTCCTGGACTTTTCTGGAGAGATTCCAGTAACAGTAAGACTGTTCATCGTTGGGGAGATTGGCTATTGGTTGTAAACAAAAATACAAACTAAAGAAAACAAGCAGACCAACCCCAAGAATCCATAAATGCTTGCAGCTCTTAACAAAGCTGTTTTCCACTTTGTAGGAATACAAGAGTTTCCTTTAAAGTACTCTCAGTTTTTCAGTTGAGCAGTGTCTACAGACTTGTTGCTTGCTTTGCCAGCAAACAAGCCTTTCCCAGGTCATCTGAAAAGTGGATTTGTTCAGTTGGTACACGTGATTGTTTCTCCTATGCCACGTCCCCCCTTCTTGGTCCTGCGGAGTTGTCATAAAGGATGAATTCATAGACTATATATGCAGACCTTAAGAATCTTTTTCTACCTTCTCTTGAATCCACCACAGATCCGTAGCACAAGAACCCATGAAAATAGCTACCATTAAAAACCCACTTTGAATCACTAGAATTAGTTGAGGACTTGTCACATTTTCTTCTCATTATCTTCCTTATCCTTTTAGTTTGTGACAGCTGTTCATTAGTCAATGGCAAACGTTTCCTAGCAGAGACCCTGTCATGCCATGTGCTGTGCAGTACCTCACAGAGCAGGGTTCTGATCGGATGCTGTTGTGACAAGCAACTTAGAGCTGAGTAACTTAACACTTTCTTAATTAGATTTCTGTTGCAATAGCAGCATGAATTTTGAATGAGGAGCAGGCTCCACAGCCTAAACAGCAAGTGCTGCCAACATGCTCTTCGCAGGGCTAGCACAGCATCTCTTCCCTTGTGACAGGGACTGCACAGATTTCTTTTACAAGCCTGTTCCCTCACTGCAACCCTCAAAAGGAAGGAAAGGAGGAAATTAAGCTTTGTAACACCCCACACACACTGATATGAATACCACTGTGCATCAAAATAATCAACTCTTACATTCCTATCACTAGACACTTGTCAACCAAACTGCTGTAATAATTCACATTATTGAGTGAATCCATGGACTAGCCTAGAGTAGTCTTGATAAGAGCCTTATAAAGGCAGCTTCCCTCTGAGCAGAATTAGTGCCGAGATGTCACACTATGGTACTGCAATAATGAGAAGGTAGAGGAAGATGATTTTGCCCGTAATTCTACTTGATCCTGGGCTTTTAAGAAACGGTTGTGATCAGCAATATAGCTTTAAGCAATGCAAGAAGAAAGGAGGCTTAAGCTTACTCTTAGATGTAGAAGGCTGTAAGATGAGTCAGCATGAGAGTCAAGAGGATGGAGTTACAGCTTGAGAAATCTTGGATTTACCTCTAAACTTTTGTTAAAATGTGTATGCATCTTATTCTTATGTATTAAGGTATTTGGTATTGTTTAAACACTAATTCCTCAGATCCGATGCATTTGCAAACACACAGGGTGACCAGATTTTGTCTCTAAATAGGGTAGAGTTACTTCTTCTTCAGGGAAGTACTTACTAAATAATGCAGTAACTTCAAAATGCTGTGTGACTTTTTAGTTTCACATTTTCTGCTTGTAGAAGTTCAACTTTATTTATGTAAGATCTACAATATTAATATATATAAACATACACTGTTTATCTATAAAGTTATATAGTTATGATCGTCTCAAACTATAGTTTATAGACTTCCATTTGGTTTGACAGTATGTTAGATTCTGAATTTGGTCTAACTGAGAAAGTTCTTTACATCTTTGTTGCTTTGTATTTGAACACACCTTTAGTATGATTGCAGTATCTTTTAGCAACTATTCAGATATTGTATATTGTAGTGTAAGATTTGTCTTCTCTTTCCCACTTCCTTTTGCTTCTGCATTCTTTTCAATGAGGCTCCCGACTGAATATGAGAGGAACGGGAGATTTGAGGGCTCAAGGTGAGGGTAAAATTTTTGTTTAAAATGTTACTTAGATGAGTTTGAACCTTTCTCCCCTTGGTTATGTGGCATAACAGCTTCAGGCAGCAGCTTTTGTTTCGTGTAAGGCTTTGAAACTAAACAAAGAAGCATTTCTGTCTGCACAACAGCTGTTAAAGCACTGACTTGGTTCTAAACTTTCATCTTCCTGTTGCCTTTTCCCTCGTGTGGTTTGGATTTTTTTGCATTTTAGTTGTTGTAATTTGCTGTTGTCTTGTAGATGTGTGGGTATGTGGTCTCTAGTGAGGCTGCAAATGTGTGGGATAACCACTGAAGGGTTATAAGGTATTTCTCACCTCCAAAATCATAGACAGTATTTTTTATGTTATATTCTTCTTCCAAAATCTGTATATCAAAAAATACTAGAAATGATCAAACTTGTGCAGGTTCCGCCAACTGTTTTCAAGTAGAAAAAGCTTTCAAAAATAAAATGAGCATTGAATAAAAGTTGGTGCTTCCCCAGCCCCCTTACAGCCTTATTAAATTAAAACCTTAAAGTTAAAACGAAGTACTCTCTAATTTGCTTGCTGAATTTCATCGCATCCAGCAGATCATGTAGCTGGATTTGACAGCATAATCCTATGGCTTGCAGTTACTGGAAGCCTTTTTAATAGAAGGGAAAACTAGGAAATAGGCTATCTTTGAGAAATACATTTATTTAGTTTTGACTTTTTATTTAACTTTTTCATAATTACCTGCTTAATGGTAGAAGAAAAGCATTATGTAACCAGAAATTCATTGCCAACTATTTAAAAGGACAGCTCGTCTTAATATTGTCTCTTTGAAGCTCAACATGAGACCCGAACTGCATGGTTGGGGATCAGTTAGGTATCTTCAGAAAATACTTAAGCATGATAGTCAATAGATTTAATTCTTTTTTTTTTTTTTTTTTTTTTTGCCCCCGGGAGGTCCAAATGTAGTTCCTTATTCTTTACCTGCGAGGACCCTGGTCCTGCTGTGCTTACTCCTGCTTGCAGCTAGCTACCGTGGGACTCCATCATCCTCCCTGTGCAGGTCTGCACCCTGCTGCACCGGAAGAGGTGCAGAAGAACCCCCAGGATCTTTCCACACAGGCTTATTCCCATTGCTTATGAGCGGGCACCTCCCGTGGGCTGGCACTCCCACGATGTGGGCTGAGCACCCTTTTGTCACAAGTCGCCACTCTTTGAATGTTCCAGAAACTTCTAGCACAGAGCTGGTGTTTAAGCTGTCCACACAGCCTGAGAATAGGGGTTTGAGCAGAACCTGCCTTAAAATTGAGTTGTAGGTGATGCATGTAGTTTTACTTCCACAAGGTCATTTCCCTCATGCTCTTGACTCCAGTGACTTCCAGTTGTGTCACGTGTCGTACCATACCTTTTGTTTCAGCCCCAGCAGCGAATGCTTTACCTGGACTGTGTGTTTGTACAGCAGCTAGGAAAGCAAGGCACTGCTCGCAGCCGGAGCCTCTAGATGCTGCTCTAATACTGGTGTAGTGTGCATTGAGTGTTAGTGTGCTTCACTAACATGAAATGTGGAGAAGGTAGCTGGACCTGCTAACTGCTAAATCCCTGTCTTTCAGCCGCAATGTAGCTGTGGATCAGAAGGACGAGAACAAGGAAGCCAAGCCTCGGTCGCTGCGTTTTACCTGGAGCATGAAAACCACCAGCTCCATGGATCCTAATGAAATTATGAGGGAAATACGAAAGGTCCTGGACGCCAATAATTGTGACTATGAACAAAGAGAGCGTTTCTTGCTTTTCTGTGTCCATGGAGATGGGCATGCGGAAAACCTTGTACAGTGGGAGATGGAGGTGTGTAAACTGCCAAGACTGTCCCTGAATGGAGTTCGCTTTAAGCGGATATCGGGAACATCCATAGCTTTCAAAAACATTGCTTCCAAAATTGCCAATGAGTTAAAGCTGTAACAAGAACAATAGTGAAGTTGGAAATTAGTTAGCAATTTCAAGTGTTTTTGAGAATTCCAATGGAAATGTATAGAATAACATTTAGGCAATAACTTCTGCATCCTTCTGAATAGCGATATTAAAAAAAAAGCTGCTGAGCTGGGAGGGAGAGTTGGACTTTTTTATAAGTGCACTACAGCATTAAAGTTGCCTACTATGTAAAATATTACCCCTTCTGCTTTATTTCCATTGCTCCTAAGTCTTTGACAACAAACTGAAACACAGAATATATTCATTTAAATATGCCTCCTGTTTGTGTGGATGTGTGAATGTACAGTATGTGTGTATAATATATAAAGTATTATATGTAAACAATTCATTTACAACATCGAGCTGTACCAGTACCTCTTTTTGGGCTAATTTTGGTGCTAAAAATTGAAATGGCCAAGGAGGAAACACTTGAGATAATATTTAAAATAACTGAAGCGATAACCAGTAAATGCAGGTTTACAGTTCACTGCTGTGTTAAGAAAAAAAAAGTGTGTGAAGGGTTTGGATTTACGGTTGTGAACATTATTAGTCTTGTTTTCTAAGTAGATCTCATGAGATTATTAAAAATTCACTTTTACTGAGTAAGTCTTGCATTATATTTTGCCCACCTATTTATTATTTAAGTCTGAATCAAATTTTAAAAATGTAGTTGATTTGTGCATTAAAATTTGGGTAAACACTTCCATTCTTCTGCTTCTGCTAAAATACTAAAATGGTATCTTTGTCCTTTTGGCTTATGAGTATTGATTGCAGCTTAAGAACACTTCTCTGTTGTTCACCATTCCTCTCCAGAATGAGGCAGTCTTAAAAGGATGTGCTAAGTGCTGACTAGTGACTTTTTCTTTCAGACCGAGTTGTCCACATTAGATTAGGTCAGACTGACAAAAAGCACAAAAGGATTCTTAAATAGCAACCATATTTTGATGGAAGTTGCTCATCTGAGTTGGTGCCATTCTGAGGTATTGCTGCACATGTGCCAGTACTGTCCTTTGCGTTCTGGGCACACACAGTATTGAAACCCAGAAGTGGGAATCAAATTGACTACTCATCTCCTGTGTTGTAACATCCAACTTGCTGAACTACAGCCATAGGCAGTATAGTTAAATATTGCAGCTCTCTTCCAGTGTGCTTCCACTTGGCTCTGGTTGTATTGCTTTTGATGGCTTTGTGCCCGTTGTGTCTCTAGCTGCTGCTGCAGAGGGAGCCCACTGTTGCTCTTTTAACGTGGCAATCCAGACTTAATGAACTTTCTGATGGTCAACTAGCGTTCTGTATGATGTGAAGTTACTCTGGGATGGTCCTCACTCTTCAACCATCACTGCAGTGAGCTGGATTTGATTTTGCAAACTAGAATGAAGAGATTTCTTCATGCATTGTTTCCTACTGATACTCAGTTTTTCATCAAGAACTTATGTAGGTAATATCCTGCATTATCTGCCTGACTTTTTGTGTTAATGTTTTATGGTTATATTTCAGTGGAGCAGTTAAGCATGTACTTACCATGTGCTTTAAACTGGAGCCTAAATTTGCAGTGAGCTAGTAGTTACTCATAGTGCACAGTTCAGATTCAACCCCAGGTTAAAATGCAAAATCTTACTATTTTGCAAGTTAGTTCTTTCAATCTGTAGTCTGTGAAGGCAGCAGACTTCCCCTCTCTTTCCCCATAAGCATTGATACTGATTATGCTGATTTGAAGGGTAATATTATTTGTTAAATGTAGTAAATATTCCTGAATTTTGCATTTTATTCTCTGTGTATTCTGTATCATGCCGTGGCTTGAGGACTCCAGCTGCTGCCGGAGTTCATATGGCTTTCAGTGCCCTCCCCGTGCCTGTGCTGCTCAGTGTGGTTTTATCCCCCATGAAAACTCCATTTTATAATAGCAGTAAGACATTTCAGGGCAGTCATTGTACTTAGGTGGTTGGTCATTCAATTTGGTCTTTTTTAGCCTTCTAAGAATGTTCAGGGCATTAACTGCCAGTTCCTGGGAGTTCATCTTCACCCACAAGTGCCATTTAGCACCTTGCAGTGGTTGTGACTTAGCAGGTAAGATATTGTAGGGGAAGAAAAAAGGAAAAGCTTTTTCTTGGGGGTTGCTTATGTGCGTTGGGCACTTGGAACTGTGTGTTCTGAAATTGGGATGCAAAATTCATGCAGAGTGGCCATGGTTATGGTTGCTGTGGGAACTGCATCATTGAATTTCAAGGCATTGAAATGTTGCAGTTCTCATCCCATTAATACCCTTATGTTACCATCTAATAATACCCTCCTGAAATCCAGGGCATAAAACCAAACTCTTCATATTCTTACAGTTCATGTTTCTTTGTAGTTGCTGATTGCATTGCATGTGTTAGGTGAGTAAAACTAGATAATTAAATATCCTGCCACAAAACCAATTCTGTTAAAACACACAGGCATGCAAAACCATAGTAGTAAATGCCAGTACATAGAAGTAAAATGCTACTGGTGTTAAGTCACACAGTTCTCAGTCACTTGCCTACTTCAAGGTAAAGTCCTGTTTGCTTGGTGGTGTTTCTTACCCAAGACCTCAGGTCAGCGTGAGCACTGTCATCAGCTACAAACAGCAGAGTCTTTCAAAACACAGAATTATTTCCACCCACCGTCTTATCCAGCCAAAACACATGAAATTAAGTGCTTTCGCACATGTTTCCACATAGATGGGAAAAACAACACCAGCCTGACAGGAGCTCGGAGTCGTATGTTTTAATTGTTCTGTGTCTGCGGTGCCCAAAGGAGCAGGGTCTCGTGGCGTGGGGTACCTGCTGAAAAGCCAGGGGCTGCTGGGCAGGGTCAGATGGATGGAGGAATGGCACCGAGCCTGCTGCCAGGCAGCGGAGAGACGCTGCAGTGTCTGCGGTGGCCACAGGATGTCTCTCAAATGCAGAAACACTGCTCTGGTTGGTGTTCGTCTGAAATGTTTTTAGAAAAGAGCTCCAAAGATCACTTGCTGCATGCAGAACGGCAATTTCATGTCGGTTATAGGTGTTATCATCTCCCTGGGCAGTTCTGACTTTTTAAAAGCATTAGGGGGAGCAAGATATTGATGAAAGTTGCATAGTTTTCAGTTTGAAAAATACCTTAACGCTACCTTTAATTTTCCATTATGATTTTCTTTCAGAGCTGTAGTTACATGTTCTTTAGCTTTGCTATGGAAAACCTGCAGAGCTGCAAAACCCTTTTCCACTTCATTGTCGAGCCTTGTGCCATCTTCTTTCCTAGAAATGACCATGTTTCATAGTAGGCTTTTCTACTGAGAAGGGCAAAAGTAATATTGAGTACTTAAATTCATTTCCATCTTTTTAAAGAATAAGAACCTTTGTTTTCCTGATCGGAAATTTAATTACTGAAGCTATTTTGCTGTTCATCCTTTAGTAATCAGCCTAATCAAGACTGTAAATTGCAGCCAGTCTGTTCTAAAATAATCTAGCATCACTTGCCATTTATATTTCTCTGTATTAAGAAACTCTCTAAAGCTTTATGCCTGGCATTTTCCATGCCTGCAGTCTGTTTTAATCTTCAGACAAATCTTGTTGCTTGTGCTTTGAGTAGGCAAGAAGTGAAACTTCCTTATTTGCTCAGGGGTGGTGCTTTTTTTTTCCCAAATCACATATTTTTCCTGCAACTTTCACTTTTATTGTAATCAAAGTTGTGCCATTGAGGGATAATAACAACTGGTACTAACATTTATCACTTGTTTGGATGTTTGGATTTGGCAAGTGGTAATGGAGGAGGTGTTCATTTTGGTCATTCTCAGGCTTTGTGTTCTTTCTACGAAGAAGCCCTGCAGCTTATCCCCTCCTTCCTGCGGTTCCATCCCCACCAGCTGCTGCCGAGCCCTTTCCTGCGCCTCCCAAGGCGATGCCCTGGAGCATTAGTTGCAGTGGGAGCCATGGCAAGTGCAGGGCTCATCGCTTCGTGCATGGCTGTGCGGTGGGAGCAGCAAAAGCAGGATTCTGCTGTAGGGAAGTTGTGTTCCTCACCACCACCCTGGGAGCAGCCGCTAGAGCAAATATTGTTGGGTCATGTATATATATTTTAGTGGTTTTATCTAACTGACCCCTTTATGAACCTTTTTATCCCTGGCATCTAAAGCTTGTAGCGTTCTTATCTCCAGAGATGAGCCTTGGCTGAACCCTTCTGGCCAAGCAGTTCTTTGAGCTAAGGTCTCGATTCAAGGGATGGTCCCTTTTTGAGGTCTCCTGTGGTGTCAGAGCTCCGTGAATCTCTCCAGACCGGGTCTGTAAATGCTCTTCTAGCTGGGGAAAGAGAGGGGGAAACAGTATAAGTGCTCCGTTGCCCCTGGAGCATCTCAGTGCTGGTCTGTGGTAGACTGCACAGCACATGCAAAGGGATCTCCTCAGTATTCAGTTGCTGAAGTGATACTTCAGACCTGGACGACAGTAGCTCAAGTAAGCACAAGGCTATAATGAATGGTTGAATTTAGAGCAGTCCCTATGATGAGAAGGAAGGAGACTCATCTCCTGGATGATTTCAGTTCCTAGGTACTTTCCAGACTTCTCGTTACAGAATCAAACACCTCACCAGAATTTATACTTGGCTAGGTGTGTTCTGTAATGCAGCAGGGCCTGCACAGTGCTGGGCAGTGTGCATCATGACAAAATGCCCCAGTGAGATGCCATGTGGGCTTTATGTACTAATGAACAGGGGCAGGACTCTCCTGTTACTGTGGCTCTTCAGGAGCAGCCTGCTCTCACTGTAAGGTCTCCATAAGCAGGAGGAAAGGCTTGTCCTGGTTGGGTGCTGTAGGAAACAACACCCATTTTATTCCCTGATGGCCCTTTGGTTCTGCTAGGGAGAGGCATTAAAAGCAGTATTGCAAGCTGTAAAGGGAGAGATGGTGAGAGCTTACTGGTGGCAGACGAGGAGCTTGGTTCATGTGGATTTATGTCAGGGGCTCAGTGTACCATTTCCCATCTCACACTGTTGGTGCAAACAGCTCTTGGGGTAAAGCTGCAGCTCACGGGCTGCATGAAAAGGCCAGATCCTCCTCTGAGCTCTTTCTTCAGGGGACTTACAGGGATGTTTATCTCTGATTTACCCACTGAGCATGGTTGAAGCTAGCTGACAGATTGAGCACACACGGGCACAGGCACTCACACACAGTGCATGGCTACATAAGGCTTGCTTCTCTGAGAAACAGCCTAAAAACCATGACAGTTCACAGCAGGGACCAGGTCTGCTGATCAAGAAGCAGCTCTCCTTAAAAGGTCACTTTTCAGGTCAGAGCCGCACTTGGGGTGAATCCTGATGGAACAGGGATGAATTCTGCTGTGCGCAAAGGGGAGCCGAGCTCTAGTTTGCATGTAATAACTTGGGTAACTTAAAATTCTACTGACTGTTCTCCAATTTTCTTCCTATTGCTGACATTAGCTGGGTTTGCCAGGGTGTGTTGCAAAGAATCATAGAATAGTTAGGGTTGGAAAGGAACTTAAGAGCAGCCAGTTCCAACCCCCTGCCATGGGCAGCGACACCTTCCACTAGACAGTGTTGCCCAAGGCCCTGTCCAACCTGGCATGATGCAAGACAGATCATTGGTTTTTTCCTGGCTATTTTACATCTGGGTATTCTGCTGAAGCAGCAGGGAAACATGGAACAACCTTTGCAAAGCAGTAGAAGTAAAGACAGCGACAAAAGCATTCGTCGAGGATAAAAATAAAGCAAAGGGATGAGAGCCAAGGTTTATGGGGAGACATGCTGTGTATTTAACCAGCATCCAGCATCTCTCATTAACTTGCTGTTACCTCTACCTTACCCTTCCCTTCTGTCCTGCAACAAAATGTGAGAATAAAGAATGTTTCATCCTTGCCTTGTTTTGTCACTCGGATGATGCCTTTTCCCAGTTTTCTGCCTTGGAAGCAATAGCATTCCGCATATCTCTGCAAAGCTGAGTTTCATTGATGTAGCAGCTGAGTTCAGGGAAGGCAGGGGATGAAAACAAGTCCTAAATTTGGACTGAACCAAAGATAGAAATGCTGCTAAATGGAAGACTGAAAACCTGGAAGAAAGCTCTGGATCAGCATGGTATTGCACTGAAATCTGTGGTTGTGCTAATGACACTCGTTACACTGCTGTAACGTGCTCTTTACTTATGGCATGTGCAAGTGTCCTGGCTGGGAGTGTGTGGACCGTGGTGACAGTCACCTCTTCTGTGGTATTGGCTGCTTGCAGGGAAACAGGGGTTTGTGCTGCTAAATTCACTGGTGATGGAGTAAGCCTGAGGGTAGGGCACTGCAGAGGCTGGGGGCCAAATTCTGGCCTCTGAAAGGTCTGATCCCCACACTGTCCCCCAAGGGCTGTGTGGGACACTGCTGGGGCTCTCCTTTCTCCTGCCACCAGTGCCCAACCTTGTAGCTGACCAGAGTAAGTAGGTATGCCTGGGGACAGAAAATGGGAGCTTTTTGTTCTTACTTAGACAAGTGTAAGTTACACTGGCCTGCTCCCACCAGACCTCTGCAGAGAACCACTTCTACACATTTTTAACCTGCAGAAGCCTCATGGCCTGAGAGGTCGGAGACCCTGATTCAGTTCAAAAGTGGCTTCCCACAGAATATAGGAAGAGAAGTAGGGAAGGGGTGCTGGTTCATCTGTGTTACAAGTATTGCTTTTCCAACAGCTCAAACCTTTTTACCAACATCTGCTCAAATTTGTGTGTTCTTTTGGTGTGTAAGATAAAGATTTGGTATCCAAGTCTATCAAACTCCTTTGTGGGGCTGGGATACCTGAAGCCATGTCCTCTGCCCAGCCCCTGCAGACTGCCAGGGGGTTAAATCCAGGAGCTTCCACTTTGTGTCCACAGGAATGTCTTGGGAACAATACTGTCGGTCTTTTCAAATGAAATTACTCTGGTGCTGGAGCCAGCTCTGAAGATTACAGCAAACTGAGCATGCAGTGTCATGCTTGTTGCTGTAACTTGCCCTTTGTTTAATTGCCATTTGGACAAGCAACTGGTTGGGGACATCTCCAACATGGCTGGAACCTCTTGAACACTACTGGCCATGTTGAACTCGCTGTGCTAGAGGATTTTCTGGATGCCTCGTGTGCTACAGAGCCAGGCTCTATTTGCTGTGTAAGTGCAAAGCAGAAGAGGAGACACCCCTGGTCCTGATGGTGACTACCCAAGCTGCAGTACCTGACATTCATGCTCATACCAAGCTGAAAGGAGAACTAAGTAACAGTCTCGTCTCTGAGGGGTGTCTCACACTTACTCTGGCTTCTGGTGCAAGGGCAAAGGGCTGAGGTATGAGCAGCCTGTGCAGCAAAGCTCCTCTCTCACGGCTTGAGAGGACCTCTGCCAGCTCTCCGGTGAGCAGCTTGTGCCCATTCAGAAATCAGTGTATGCACAAAGAGGATGTGGTCACCAGCAAATCTGAGCTTCCAAACCAGTTCCTCTGTTTGTAGCGCAGCAAGCTGCCTGTGCTTGTGTGCTGCTGTACAGTTCACTGTTGAGCCTAAAGGGTGCATGGCCTCCTTTCCCTGTGTTTCTGGGGCACACAGCAAAGGAAATGAGGTGTTAAACCCAGTAGGAGATAGAAGACAGCCCTGCTCAGCCTTGATGCCATTGGAGACAAAAAGGCCTGCCAGCAATCCCACTCACCAGCTGCTGTGTGGAAAATCCTGGAGTAGGCTGAGATTCAGGAAAAAGGTATTAAAATGTGTCATTGTGGGTGATGGGGGTCCCTAACTAGGCCACCTCCTGAAGCAGGAGACTGAGCAGAAGTGGGGCCGAGTCCAGAAGAGGAAAGGCTGGAGTGATCTCATCTCTGCTTCTATTCTATTTTCAAGGAGGTAGAATAGACCAATGGATTTGAAAACGGAGCAGCAGCAGCAGCTCCCTTCCTCACCACCCTCCTCCCAGGCATTGCTGGAGTTTGGGTCAGTTTTCAGGACAGTCACTTGTTCTTCCTCCTCCCTGCCTAGTGCTTTGCAGCAGGGACCGTCCTCTTGCTGCACCCCTCTGGGGCAGTCCACATGCAATCAGTGCAGGGTCACCAGCAGCACTTGCAGCAGGGGTCCGGCCTGGCAGGTACGGGCGAGTACTCACAACAAACAGGCTCACCCGCTGGCACGTCCTCCTCCAGTTACAGTGTCCCACAGGAGAGCACCCTCGCCTGCTGCCGTACTGCACTGTGCCACAGCAGCCGTGGCTGGTAGGATGGGTGCAGGACAGAGCTGAGCTGGAGGGTGAAGGACAAAGCACTGCCTAATCATAGCAAAAAGCCTCTTCCTGTCTCAGCTGGTTTCATTTCCCTATTTTGGCCTGAATCCAGGCTGGGTTGGGGCCAGGACACTTCCTAGCCCTGGTTTCTCGTCTGGTTGCTAGACCAACTTCTCCTTCGGCTGTCTGGATGTTCTTCTGCTGGCCACTCCTCAGAAGGACCTTCTGCACGGCCTGGGCTCACCCCTGTGTGAAAGAGGAAGGGAAGGTCCTGGCCTCACACACGGGGAGTGGCGCAGCTTGTGCAAGTGTCTGTCACAAGGCAGGAAGAGTAGGAGTCAGGCTTTCCCGAGCCCCAAGTTGGATCTCTTTCTGGCCACCGTGATTAGTGTGGGTTAAGCTGACATGTAGGACAACAAAAGCTCCCTGTTGGTGGATGTAAGTGGAGTAGTTTGAGAAGGTCCCAGGTTTTCTTCTCAGCAAAGTACACCAGTAATTTTTCACAGTGCTGTGAGAAATTGGCTGAAATTTTCTCTCCCAGAGAAGGGAAGAGAAAGGGATTCAAAGCATCCAAAGGCACTGTCAGGAGGAACTTTGAGCTGGAGCTATAGTCGTGTGGCTCAACAAAGTATGAGGAGGCATCGACCCCATGGTCTTATGTCCTGCATACAAGCTCCTGCTGTCAGCTGGACCAGAGATGTTCTGTGCACATCCCAGGGAGGCAGCTGGGTGATGTAAGCTCAAGTCTCCCTGGGTGGGTAACTGTGACCGTCTCACCGCCACTGAAGCTGTTTGAGAACCCCTTAGCCTGCAGCAATCCAGAAGAACCTTGAGCGCTGGCTCTCGCTTAGACTGTCGTGTGCTTTTTCACCCTTTCTCCCTTGGCAGAGCAGGAGGAAAGCCACGCTCCGGTTTGGTGCTAGCAGGAGCATCACCACTTTCCCCCTGCCCCAACCTGAGCAGTGCCTGGGCTGGCTGCCGGCAGGCCCACCTCCCGCCATGGCCATGATCACAGCCACAGCCCTGGCTCTCTTGAGCAGCTCCTCCCCACGTGTGACGTGCTGCAGGCAATGTCCCAGGAGCATCCAAGGGAAGGAGCACTTGCTACCAGGAAGGACTGGTCTCTTAGATGCCTTTTGAAGCCTCTGTGCCTCAGGAGCAGGCAGGGCTGAAGTAATGTGTTCCCACAGCAGGAACATGCCGGAAGTCTGGAGGCAAAACAGCTATGGAAATAATAACAACAGTGGCAATCAGAGTAGTCAGAGTAAGGGGGGATTGAGCTCAACACAAAGACAATGCATCAGCTGAAGCAGGCATCTGTTTCCGTGGAAAAAGTCATTTGCTGCTGTGATGAGCCTGTGCCTGTCCTTGCCTTTGCGGAACTGGGAGGAGGGGAAAGCAGGAAGGATGGAGGTGGCTCAGCCCGCTGGCAGCCAGACCTGGCTGCTGAAGGCAAAACTTGATGCCATGGTGCGCTCTTTTCCTTGCTCACCTCTCCCAGACAACATCAGCTGTTGTGAACATTTGGGCCAACCTGAACCTCAGTGGGGTGAACACGTCATCAGAAGCCCTAATGGTTTGCAGGAAACATGATGTCAGGTTTGGTGGGCCCCTGTTCAGCTCGGTGGGCTCTGAGGTAGGGACCATCTGTGGTTTAAAACTGTTAGCCCCAAACTGCAGCAGCTCGTGGTGGCCCTAGGTTTGTGGCCTGCAGATGGATGGTCTGGAAATACAGTTCCAAAGGCAAGTGGAAGCCTGCCCACAGCCTGCTGTTGTGGAGTCAGCCTGGGTTTGGAGAGCAATGCAGCTGGAGGTCACCAAATCCTGGGCGGTGAAGGAATGAGCCCTGTGTGTTGGCACCATCTGGTCATAGCCGGTGGTGGTGGCAGTCTTCACGTCCCTGAGCCCAGCCCAAATCCAGCTGGATGCTGGGGATCCCAGTGGCAGGCGCGCTCGTGTGCCATGACCCCCCTCACTGCTAGCAGCGCCCTCCCCAGCTGCCCGCTTGTGTCTGGTGGGCACTCTCCTGACGTGCCCACCACCCGTGGTGGAGGTGGTTCTGCAGGGTGGACCTGGCGATGTTCAGGCTCAGAAAGCATCACTCGGACCTGCAGGTCCTGCCGGCCCCCACCCTGGGGAGCTGCCCCATGGAAGCACGACCCAAGCAGTGGGATGGGGGCTCACTCCTCAGGAGCTGTGAGCTCTGCTGCAAGCAGCCCTGGCTGTAACAGCAACTCCCGGCTGTGTTTCAGAGCCTACACAAAACCATGAGCACCCCAAAACAGACCTGTGCTCCTAATGAGACTTGCCGAGGATTTCTGCTGCTGGGCTGCAGCTTCCAGCCTGCGCGAGCACCAGCCCAGCTGGAGATCAAACAATATCCTTTAATAGGAACAGACAGGCACCCATTTCTAGCGCGGGGAGAGAAGAGCATTCCCCATTCAGAGCTCACACGCAGGCAGTGCGAGGACCGCGGGGGGACCGGGATGCCCTGATTTGGAAGTCTCCTGCTTGACCCGGCTGCTCAGAAGGCGGCTGTTCCTGCACTTGGGCCAAGGGAGGCTTTTTGTTTAGCAGATTCTTCCCCTGCTCAGTGCAGTGGGGAAGCTGAAAGATGCCAGAGCGTGCTTCTGGTCTCTGCCAAATGCAACTGTGACCTACCATAGGTACGGAGTTACCACCAGCTTGTCAGAGCCTCCTCAGCACACGGGGCCGGGGCTTCCTGGTGCTCCAGCCCTTGCCCCAGTTAGATAGAGCTTGCTAGACCAGGGGCAGCTCTCCATCCTGTGCCTCACAGCCTTGCCTTGCTCCTCGAAGGCTGCTCCCTGGTCCTGCCTGGGGGAGTCCCCACAAAGGGGGCTGCTGAAATGCTCGACAGCGTAAACAGGAGCTGCCTTTAAAAACAAGCTGAGGAAACGGCCGAGCTGGAGGGCATTGCTCCGGTTTCCATGAGAACGAGGGAATGCAGCCTCCGGGGCCTCCTCTTTCCCACCCTACTTGCACCCTGCAAGGAGATTTCTCCCCAGCTCTTCCCTGCTTTTACTCCCTTACCTTACTGGGGCTCCTTTGGGTGGACCCTCACTGCGGTCCCTATTCCCTGCACCTACTCCTGCTACGTCCAAGCCCTACAAGCCTTCCTGGGGCAGCAAAGCCCCATCCCACCAGCACCCTGGGGTTCAGGGCACAAGGGATCGCACACCCCAAAATGGCCAAAGCCTGGAGGACAAAGCCCAGCTGCTGAAACAAGGAGTTGGGGGGCTGTGGATGGTGAGTCAGCCAAATCTATTGCAGGGTTTTATTGTACCAGCACTTGGTTTGGCACAAGGGTCTCCCCTGAGCTGTGTTGGAGGGTGACATCCCCTATTGTACCTTTCCACACTGGTGGGAGGTGACCTGTGGGGGTCCAGGGTCTCTGGCTGCCAGTGGACCATGAGGCTCTTCACCTCATAATGTGCTTTTATAGTCTTTTTTTTTCCCATTCTGAAGAGAAATTCTTCAGGAGAGGCACAAGGGAGAGGAAAGGTTGAGCTCTCTCAAGACCTTCGTGCTTTATTTTTACTTCTGTTGTTGTTGTTGGGTTTTTTTAATCTTGAGGAAGGAACATACTAAAAGGGGCATAAATAAAACCCAGCTAAGCTGAGACAAAAATACTTGGTTGAAATCCTCGCCCAGGGCTGTGAGTGAGTTTGTACGTGAGAAAGACACTCAGCCAGGGGAGGATGCCGCAACTCAATGAGAATTTGTTTTTTTCTACATTCCCTCTGCAGAACAAGCAGAGCGACTGAGTTAACCCTCAACTCTGAAGAGGCTGAGCTGGAAGGCAGATGACCATGTCAAAGAGCCACCTTGACTGTCCTGTCCCCAGCCTCAGCAATGCTGCTTCCTCCACACCGTGAAACGTGGCTAACGATACTCTCTGAGGGCCGGCTAAAAGCCTGCATGATACTTTGCTAAATATGGCATCGTACAAACACTAAGTACTGATAGAACTGAGCCTGGTGTAAGCTGATGAGGTGTTCTTGTTCCCTTTTCCAAGCCAGAGTTTGGGTTTCATGCTGTTGCTGCCCTCAAAGTTTCCTTCTCCTGGGTTAGCATCATGTCCCCTCGTCTGGGAGGGTGGCAGAGGGCTTTTCTACCTTGGAGAGGAGAGAAAATACTGCCAAGCTTTCAGCTGCTTCTAAAATATGTTTTAGCTGCATGTTTCTTGCAGAGTGTAAGTGCCATTGCTTAAAATAAATATGTGTGTATTTAATTTTCTTATCTTATTTTCTGAGGATCCTACAGTCTTACTGCAGCTTGATAACAGCCTCACCATAGGTCACCTTTTCTGAGAGGCTCATTCCCAGGTCCCACAAAAGTTCATTTGGAATCTGCATCCACTCAGCCATGGCCACCATATCCGTGGTGCCAGCATGAGCACAGGCTGCCGCCACGGCCATCCACAATTCCCTCTGCCGGCACTGCAGGGCTCTTCCCAGTGGGGTGGAAGGGCAAGACAGAACATGTTGAGAAACAGCACACAGAGAATTAAGTGCCAAGTTCAAAGATTAGTGGTTGGCTTATTAAGTTTTCCCCTAAGCTCAGTATTAGGTAATGCTAAATGACCCACACAGAAATCAGAAGGGACGACTAATAAAGGTTTAATGGTGTATGTTTGTGTTTGAAAGTGTCATGGGATTACGAGCGATGGCAAACAACAAAGTGTTTCCCCCCCCTTGCTGAGGCGCACTCGAAGATGTTTCTTAGTACCTCAAAATAGTTTCACCTTTCTTCCCAGGTTTGTGATTCTTTTTAATAACTGTCCCCATGCTCACTGAGCCGCAAATAGCTCCTGGGTTTATAAATGTATTTCACTGTTTCTCTAGATCTTTTTGCTGTGTTTATTCCAAATCCCGTTTAGGTAATCCAATATGCGTTTCTGATGGTCTCTGCTCAGGGCTTGCTGAAAGTGAATAAACTGAGCTGAAAGGCACATCAGCTCTTAAACGACGAGATGATGGCTCTCCAGAGGAGTTGTTCTTGGTGGAGGCTTCACTTTGGAACTAAGCTTTATGAAAAGATCCCAGCGTGGCCATGTCAATGGCAAGCAAAATGGAAATTATGTCAAAAGAGCAGGACAGTGCGCAGGTACCCCAGGAAGGTAAAAGCTGAAAGGGCACATAGAATAACTGCAAAGACATGTCATTACTGGCTGTGACACTGATTATATTTGGGAGAGACACACTGGCCATCTCCTGTCTTATGCCTCTTCAGGGGCTCCAGCTTACCCACCGCTTGGTGTCATTGCTCATAAACACTGCTCGAGGCCTCACCCTTTATTCCTTGTGAGGAAAAACAAAATACAACTTTTGTCTGCTTTTAAAACTGCATTTTATGCTGCATGCAAGGCTCTTCCCAGCCTGTGTTCAGGGGTGTCCCCCCAAGCACTAGGACCACCCCAATCAATTCAAAGGCGTTTCAAGGGGAGCAGGGGGGGGGCTGTGGGGAAGGGTGCTCAACCCCTGGAGGCTTCCTGGTCCCCTCAGGAGAGGTAAAGGACATGGCAACTTTCCCAGGGCTGCACCCTGAAACATGCAACCCTGTTGCAAACCACAGGGTTCATTGCAAATAAAAACCACCAAAAAAAAAAGTCCAGACCACCAAGTGACAGGAAACAGAGAGGTTATGGCTCCAGGTTGGCCAGTCACCCCCTTGCTGTCTGCGAGGTTAGCTCAGCCTTTTCCCTGGATGAGCCCTCAACCCTGCCCCACATCACAGCACCCCACAGAATGAGTAAGTCAGAGCAAGCACTCAGGTGAGATGCCCGGTGGGCAGTGTGGCTGTTGCACAAGGGTGGCTGGTGCTCACAGCCAAGCTGCTGCATTAGGGTGCTTCTCACACAGCCCTGCAGAGAGCCGGCTGGTGCAACCCCTACTGCCTCTCCTCCAAGATGCTATCAGCCTGACTGCCTTCCACGTCAGTGCAGTCAGGAGGTGCCTTGCACTGAGAAATGATCTGTATGGTCACAGGTGGCCAGGGACGCTGGCCAGGACACAGCCTTTTGGGACATCACTGTAATGGGGCAGCGCACCCTACCCCAGCGCTTACCTCCTGCTGCTGGGATGAAGCTTCAGCAGAGGTTGGTGAGGAGGAAGGCTGGACCTTCCGTGATGCCGTGAGAGCTGGTGCAGGCTGGGAATCAGCCTTTGGAGAGCCGCAGCCAGATGGGGATGTGCCCAAGCAGCCAGTGGGCACTGAGGCTGAGCGCCAGGGCGGCTGGGTCCATCGCAATCCTCTTTTCATGCACATTCCCACGAGTATCTCTGGAGCCATCTCTCCCCGGACAAGTCCCAGCTTGGAGGCTGTTACAGAAGCAATCCAATATGATGGTGTCCTGATGCCCTTTGCTGAACACATGGAGCAGTGCAGTCCATGGCCCTCCCGGTGTCCATTCCCACCGGAGACCTCTCATGCCCATCTGGACATCTCCAGTCACTCGCTCCCGGCACGGCCCTCCGGATCGGCCTCACCAGCACGGGACGCCTGTGCCGGGTTCCCGGTCCTCGCAGGCACGCTCTGCTCTCAGCCCGGGAACGCCGTCAGCCCAAGTGGGGACTCGTAATGATTCAGGGAATGTGACCACAGCCACGGAAGGAGACGGGCCGGTCCCTGTGGGCAGGCTGCATGGATGCAGCCTGGCACATGCTCACTGGAACACCAGCCCTCCTGCCCCAGGGTACTTCACCACCCAGTGCCCTAAAGCTGTCTTGTTTGCATCTCACTGCTGTGCTCGCCTCCAGCTCGGCCCTGGCCAGCCGGGCCTGCCAAGCAGAAGACATCCCCTCCATGCTGAAGCCAGTGCACAACCCCATCAGCTCCCACTGGCTGGCACTAGCCCTGAACTTGCTGTCTGGTTTCCCTCCAGTTTTGCTGCACTTTGAACACACAGCAGCATTTGAACTGCAAACAGCCGCTATTTACGCCCCAACAAAACCGTTCTCAGTGTTATGTGCTAAGCACCCTGCCAGACCAGGATAAAGAACATGGGGTTTCACTTGTGTTAATTCACTTATTTTCCAGTCTCATTCATTCCCAAGTAATCCAAGAAAACTTTGCTGTGCTCAAGTACTACCGTCAAAGACCATCACAATAAGTCACTGCAGAAATATAAGCCGACACTTCCAAGGTCTCCTCCACATGGGTTATTCTCTGTTTTACTCTCTGGTCGTCAGTAATGGATATAGAATGAGCAGAACTTTGCACCCACCTGTACTGATCATGGTGACAAGACGAGATCTTTACAGAGATCCAGGGCTTGCACATGTATCTGTCAAATTAATCTTCAATTCTGGTTTTATTCTGAAATTGCATTATAGAATGCTCTGGGTTTCCCAAGCCATATTTTTAGCTGAAGCTTTTCACACTCATTTAAAACCTCAGTGTTCACATTTTTCTATTAATTTCCCAGGTGTTGAGCATGGGACATTTTGCCCTTTGAAAGCTTATATATAAACACATATATAAAAATATACTTGTGTATATATAAATACAAATACATATATGTGTGATTTCTTACAGTCTTACTCACTGGCTGGAGGAGGAAAACCAAACTCTTGGGTAGGTTTGGATGCTTCTCTGTTTATTTTTACCCTGTCTGGTAACGCAGATTTCCCCGTTAATTGTCAATCCCAGTCTGAGCCCATGCTGCCAGTATAATTCCTAGACCCACGCTGTGGGTGCGGTAGGTACAGCTTCTCACCTGGCAGTGAGCACTGAGCCTGGCTCCATGCAGCATTTGGACAGAAAGAGATGCTCTTTCCAAAGGCAGAGGGGAGACACCCATACCTTCATGTACGAACACTCTGCAGCCCAAGGGCAGCCCTTGCCATTGGGCCTCCCATGCGGTGCCCAGCAGCTCGATGCGGTGGTGCAGACATGCTATGGGGCTGGGAACCCAGGGCAGGTCGTGTCTCAGGAGCTGGCCAGGGTTTCTGTGTAAGAAAATAAAACCTAACACATCAAAACCAGGGGAAGAGGGTCAGGCCATGCAAGAGACCTGGTTCTGATTAGCCTCTCATCTCAACAGCTTAGGCTATGGCTTAGGCCTGGCTCCTCCTTCACTGGGGACAAATAAAACCCACCAAAGCCCTATGCTGGTGGAGAAGTGCCCTGTCCCACCACGCTGGAGCAAATGGTCGCCCAGGCTGTTCCCAGCTTTGTAACTATGGTACGTCAGGCGAGTGGGAAGGCAGACCAGCCGTAGCAGCCAAAGGAGCCTGCTGGCCTGCTGCTTCCCCAGGGGGAAAAGCAAAGCAAACAGGAGATGAAAAGGCTGTGATGCCGTCTCCATTCTCAGACGGGTGCCCTGCCCACCACGCTACCACAGTCTGTGTGTGGGAGGGTGGAGGAAAAAAACAGATTAAATAAAATCACTCCAACTCTCCTGCTCAAGCAATTCCACATTGCGTAAAAACGTGGTAATGTTCATCTGAGGACAGGCTGGAGCCTAAACCTCCTCCCTCCCAGATGGGTGCTGGAGGTGTTAGGCAACAGCACCTTCCCTTTTATTCTCGGCCTAGTGGTGGATTAATACACACTGGCCGAAATGGAAAGCTGGAAGACAGCCTTGCCCTGGCCTCGGCTGTGGCTGAGCCGAGCCAAGCTGAGCCAAGCGAGGATCCCTGGCAGAGGGCAGGACTTGAGCAGCAGCCTCCTGCAGCCCGGGCAGGGCTCACACGGGCATCCAGCAGATAAACCCACCGTGCTCCATACTTTGGTTTTGTGAGAGGAGTCACACAGCTTGGCCACCACGTCCAGAAGCAGGAAACCCCTGGAGCACATGGATCTCTTGGGAAGCAGCTGTCCTGTTCCCTCACTTGGCTGGGGGCACAAGGGAGCATGCGGGGAGCTTGACCACTTCACTCAGGCCTGGGAGCTTCCCACGGCATGGCAGCATGCCCAGCATCAATGCCACAATGCTGAGCTTACCACCATCCTTTGTGTGGCTTAGTCCACAAGCGGGTGAAAGGCTATGAATAATTTTCCAGTAGATAGCACGGAAGTGGAATAAGGAGCATTTATGGGCAGTCTACTGCCAGGAAGTGCAATGCGAGAGGTAAATGCATTCCCAGGCAGCTTGATTTCTTGAATAAGGACGTGCTGCCTGTGCCCTGCACGCCGAGAGGGAAGGGGACTGCGCGGGGTGGCTGCTGGCAGCGCTGGCACTGCCCTCCATGGGCATCACCCTCCATGGGCATCGCAGTGCAGGCTGGGAGCGAGGCAACTGCTTCCTGAGGAAGACAGGAATACTCAGGAAGAAGAAAAAGGCAACAACAAAAAGAAATTCCCCTTGGAAATGTTATCAAACCAGTGCATGTTTCGAGCGGTGGGCCAGCAGTGGAGGGATGACATGCCAGCCTGTGGGAGCACGGTATATGAAAGCAGTGAAAGAGCACAACACAACAAAGCCCCTCTAGCAGCTGGCAGAGCTGTTACTCTGCCGGGCAGTGGGTCGACAGTGGTGATCGCTGCTTCCGAACCTCTGACTGAGAGGTTCAGCTGAAGAGAGAGGCAACGTGTGCCTGCACAGCCCAAAGTGCTTCCCAGCCCCTCTCCTCCCTGGCCCACACCCGCACACCGTCAGCACTTTTTTGGCCAGCGGAGGAGCCGGTGCAGTGCTCCAGGCTGGGTGAGGAACGAGGCGAGCACCGCTGGGTGTGATGTGGTGCATGAGCTCACCCATCCAGAGGGCTCTGCCGGCCACGCCAGCTCCCGCGTCCTTCTCGAAAACTACATGACACAGGTGGCTCCGCCAGCAAGGGTAATAGCAGCTCCCCTGTACAGAGCACAGCAGTGACTGGTGACCTCCCTCCTTCCCTTGATTTAAGGCCCAGGCACCCTGACCCACAGCAGCCTGCCATTGCCCAGGTGTACGAGGCATGAGCGAGCGGCCGCTCTGTGCGTCCTGCTTCGTACAGCTGCAGTATCTGAGGGCACAACGGTGAGTAATGCTGAGAACCAAACCAAAGCCTTTAAGGTGAGGGGGTGGGAGGTTTAATTTCTCTCCATCACAGGTTTTTAGCGAGTCCCAGCTGTGTCCAGCCTTTTGTCATGACATGTTCATTCTCTGGAATATTGTCAATTGTTTTGTAGGAGCTGAAACAAAAGCACTGTCGTGTTAGTCCTTGTGGCTGCAACAGCAGGGAACACAGCAAAGGTGGTGGTGGGTGGGAAAGAAAACCAATTAAAGGGAAATATTTTCTAGTTGGATGCAAGCATTAAAGACTGGATTGCTGCTTTGGCCGTCATTTTTTAGCCAGCTACAGGTCCTATCTCAAACTGCAGGGACCCAGGGGCTAAAACAAGACAGAGAGATATAGCAGCTCCGATGGGCTAAGGACATACAGGAAACAAGATGCAGAGGGAGAAAGATGTTTTTATTATTCCAGATGATTAATTTCATTATTCTAGCTGATATAGCTAGAAAAAAATAGACAAGTTTTCAGGCAGCTCCTTCTGTTGGGTAATTGCCTTGAGTGCAGTAACAACGCCCTGTTCAGGAGAGGCACCACTAATTGAACACCCTCTGATTACAAGATGCAGAACCAGCTATTTGTCAAGCATCTGGGAACAGTGACAAGCACAGCGAGGGGGATCTGAAGAATATACAGAACCAACTGGTTGTCTCTTGCACCAATTTCCCTATCCCTCACAAGCCTCAAACAGAAAAATCCCTGTGCTAATTCACTCAAATACAGGATCATCACCCAGCACCAAACTAAACTCTTACATGTGATCTCCTCTCCCTCCCCAGTTAACCGAATCAAGTAGAAAGCTATATTTAAAATAAAAATTAAAATCTCATCTGAGATGTTCTCTTGGCTTTTCCCTCACCACCAAAATTTAATCAGCTTACCCCAGCTGGAGTCATCACTTCAGCAAAGCGACAGCCTGCAATCAGCCTTTGAAATACCACAGCCTTTACAAAAGAAAGCTTCAGTTTTTGACACAAACCTATATAAAGCCGCATGCTGTGAAGCTATGCATCAACCTTTCATCATGCTCCCGCTATAAAAGGTTTCAGCAGTGGGTAGAGCTGTTGAGCAGGTGCTATCTGCTTCCCAGGTTGCACGAGCTGCAAAAGCTGCTGTTACTAAGGGTCCACTGCTCCTACCTCTCAGTACTTCTAGAAAATGCTGCTCTTGTACATTAATAATGTGATGCTTCCACACAGCAAGCACACATGTACACCAATTACAGCCATTCTGGAGAAGAGACCTACTTGACACAACACTGTAAGCTCACACCCAGAGGACAGCCTGAGCTTGTAAGCCCAACCATTTAGCACGCTTTAATTGACTATGCTGCTCGTTTTTAGGTTCATGGAACTGGTGCACAGCCCAACAAGTCAGATAAGAAATCTACTTATCTGATATTTTCCTGTAACTGTCAGCTTACATGCCCCATCTCTTCCCTAGCTGAGGTGAAACCACTTTTACAGCATAAACTTAATCTAAGTTTCACCTCTCTCCTTACCCCCAAAACCCAGCAATTAGTTGTTTGTACCAACTCTCTCTGCACATCCCTAGGTTAAACATGTGATCTTTTCCCCACAAGCTAGCTCAGTGTCAGTATTATTATGGGCTAGTCTGACCTCACAGCACTGCCCTGCAACTCCAGGAGGACCTGTCTGAATCAGTAGCCCTTTGTACCCAGGTCTGGCTCCCCTCCCTTACAGGAGTCAGCCTGGCTCACTGTAGGCAGGATAATGACAATTTACAGTTACCATGAGCAGATGCACAAGTCAAAGCCTTGGAGGTAGGGCATGTTTGCTGTGACTCATGTTTAACACTAGTTCTCAAGTTTACACCAACTACAATCAAGTTAAATGTTCATTTTTGACACTGCCTTAACCATATTTCAGCTCAAGTAGACTGCAGCAGCACAGCCAGGAAGACGTGCTAGCACACAAAACCAGCCCATCTAGCAAAACCAAGAAAACTAAGTCCCTTAAATCTCAAGGACATTCAGTTAACACATCTAAGACATCTCAGGCCAAAACAACAGTTTATTTAATTTTCAGCAACATCTCAACCATCAAAAAAATAAACTCTAACACAGATGGATGGAAGACTTCTCTACAGTGTAACTAAGTGGGCTCTGAACCCAGGGGTTTGAACTGGAGTGATATTTTATTATTCATCCAATAAGTTAGGAAGCGTGAGAATAAAGTGCTTCAT
The DNA here is from genome assembly GCF_000696875.1 of Nestor notabilis. Lineage (NCBI taxonomy): Eukaryota > Metazoa > Chordata > Aves > Psittaciformes > Psittacidae > Nestor > Nestor notabilis. The sequence goes on from NW_009923404.1 coordinate 81,883, forward strand.
TTCTGAGCTGGCATGAGGTCATCAATGGACTGGCCTTTTTCAAGGCATTTTTCCATTTCAATGAGCAGCTTCACACCATCCACCACCATCTGCACCAGCTCCACCTCAGAGAAGCCAAGACGATCAGCATTGGAGACATCAAACACTCCTCCAACAGCAGCTGTGTCCACACCACCTGGAGCAAGAGACAGAGTTAGTACACTGACCACAGCTAGAGCAGGCAAGTCGACCTTTCTTCCCTCACTAGCCTGACAAAGGAACACAGCAAGGCAACCCTCTGCAAGTGCCACTGCTGCTGCCTCCTGCATGCAGGGAGATAAAGCTGCACATGACCGCCAACATGAGCCACCCAGCATGCCATTAGGCCAGCTCTTTATTCTTTTAACCTGTGGTCAGAAGTACCCACTTGTAGCCATTTCCTAGCCAGAAGTTAAACCAGGATTCCCACCCCTGCTTACAACAGAACAGCTGCCACCAGCTCCACCTTATCTAATACTAAGAATACCACATACAGAACATACACAGACAGCCAGATACAGTAAGGACTACACAGTGCACCTGCATCCCCACCTCCTCCAGGATACAATTTTAAGGCTTGGTTCTCTCCATGCGCTTTACAATGGTACCTTTCGAATGGTCTGGCAGGCACTGCCAGTGCAAACCATGACACTGCTCTGACCGTAGTCAGGCTTTTGCTGCTGTCTTAGCACAACCTGCCTAGGACATCACTATGACCTCTCACCTGTGCCTCGTTTCTGCAGCCGAAGCCTCTTGAGGACTTCTCCAAACTTCTCATGTTTCCCAAGGTTTGGTATCTTGATGTGCACACCAGCACGGAGCCCTGTTCCAAGGTTGGATGGGCAGGTCAGGATGTAGCCCAAGTGTGGATTCCACATGAACTCGTGGTTTTTGGACTTGAAGAGATTTTCTATCTATAGAGAGAACGGACATTTAGATATTGTTCACTGCATGAAGGATGTAGGTCATCCATTAGTGCTCATTTACAGCTTCAGTTACATAGCAACAGCCACAACAGTTTGAACAGCTATTTACACCAGTCACATAAGCTCCCTCCACTGGGAAAGAAGGACCACCAACAAGTGGCTTTTAAGGCCCTTGCTCCTAGCAGTGAGACAGGCTAAGTTTAAACTACACTACAAAATCTCAAGTCACTATCTGCTGGGAAGCTTGATTTAGTACATATCCAGCTGGCACATCTGTTTGGATTAGGCAAGAGGCTATCAAGACTAGGAGCTGAGAAAAGAGTTCAGCCTAGGAACTGCAGCCCAGATTTGTCCATCCACGTTCAAGCAATTTCTTCTCCTACCCAGGGTGCCTCAATGCTCGGTTTCTAAAGCCATGCAGAAATCTCTAAGTTTAAACACTTGGATGAGAGTGCCATATCAGAGGACATATTCTAGACTTCATAGCCACAACGCTTCACCAATTTAAGTGCTCCAGATCCCTCACAGCTCTGGATCTCATCAGGGTGTTCCCAGAGACCCAGGTTATGAAGCATCACTATGCAGGACTCCAAAGGGGGCTTTCAGAGTCTGCATTTTCAGCTCTAACCAGAGTAACATGTAACATTTAAACCTACATTCAGGCAATATTGATTTACCTGTGTTAGCCCAGTACAGAAGCGGGTAAATACTTCCTTCATGTTGCCACCTTTCTGCATGGAAATAACTCTAAGGTGATCCTCCTCATTGATCCAAACAAGGAAGGTCTTGTTATCATTGTGCCTAGGAAACAAGGTAAACAACTTATCTGTCCCACCTGACATTTTCAAGGTAATTGTAATAGCACCAAATTACTCATCATTGCAGCTTTTATTTTGAGAGGCTCACTCAGTTGCTTCTTCCAAGAAATTTTTGTCCATGCGGGACCTAACCGAGTTAAGCTAGTAGTTTTCATCCTGTTCTTTTCAAGAGGTAGTTTGAATTGGTCTGTACCTGAACAGGCCAGAATGAGTAAGAATATGAGGTGAGCCAGTCTTGACACTAAAACCCAGTCATCCCCTTAACTCACTTGTGGCCCAAGTTCACAAATGTAAAGGATTTCCCCTGTCCGGCAGAGTTTGCAGGAGGGTGATCATTACAGACTGAGGCAGCCCTGTACAGTGATGTTCATAATGACACCACGTTGACAATGTTTAACAAAGCCTTTTACCAGAATTTTGTCAGATTTTGTAAAACTGAACTTTGTACCTTAACAGAAAACTAAGTTGAGTTTTCACTATTAGTTTTTGGTCATGGCTCTTCAGATATATTACAAAAACCTCTGAACATCATTGTCTCCTCTTGTCCTAGCTTGCAGCTGTCAGCAAGCACTATCATCAATATTTATCATGCTGATAATTTCTCAGCTTGATTAGGATCAAAAATTAACTATACCTGAGGAAAGTTATTTATGCAGGCAACACCGAGACTTCACATTTCAAGCTTGTAGATTAGTCATGCTCAGGTGACAGCACTATCTAGTGCTGGCAATCTGCAGGTAGATGATGCAATCTTAAAGGTGACCTACAGAAACAAAGTGTGCTTCCTCTGCATTGTATTCCTAATGCAGCTACAGTAATAAGATTGGAGTATTCCAGCTGATAAAAACCTAGCCCTTAGCTTACAAGGGAGCAAGTTAATTACGTTGCAGATGCTCCTGAGGTGCAGAATTTTATGTAGGTGACCTATATCTGATAAGCAGAATCCCTCCATTCCACACCTCTGCATCAGTCAACTCATGTCACCAAATATATCTGGGGCCAAGAAGAGAAATCTTACCAGTAGTCTGTTATCCCTGAGTTTCTGCAAGCAGAAGTGATGAGACTACAAGGGAACAGCTATGTATTCAGTATCAAGTCTGAACTAAGCCAATGCTATGGCTTACTACCACAAGCTACTCTAACCTTCTGGGACAGGAACTGAATGTAGCAGCACATCTATTCCTCTGTAAGTGATCTACTTTCTTAACCTACCTCAATTATTGCCTGGTGTTTCACTAACCTGTGCTGGATGGGTAGGCTCTAGTTATAGGCTAGCAAACCTGCCTTTGTTCCTACCAGCCCAACATGAGGCACGGTAACACTTGTCTAAATTCTGCTGGTTCAGATGCAACTTCCCCAGAGGATACCACACAAGTTTCTCGTTAGATTCAGTAACATGAGCTCAGAAGCTGCCATTTTGCCCACAGTACAAGCCATAACTGAAACGGCAAGATTTTTGTTTGCAGGGACTTCACACAACTCCTCCCTTCCAGACATACTCACCAGATACCTCTGGCATCAGGCCAATCTCGTGCCATCCCAGATGCCAACAGAAGAGGAGAAACTGGCTTGTCAAACAAGAAGTGATCATCAATCAGCTGCTGCTGCTGTGCATCAGTCATGCTCTTCAGAGCATAGTACGTGCCCTGGAGATCACCTTCCAGGCTACCCAGAGCTGAAAGAGAGTCACTTTTAGGATGGGACCAAAGATGCTAGACATCCTTAGTGCTTTAGAGACCATAAACAATGTATGGCAATGTCTGATCTGCTGGGTTTGATTCTTCCCTTGTTTTCATGTGGAACGGCAATGCCTTTGTGGCATTACAGAACTTAAAGCAGCATCAGATGATTTGTCTGCACCTTCCAGGCTTAAACAAGTAGTCTTTGTTCCCTTACATACAGTATAGGATCATTACTGCTGCTTAACTGTAGGAGTGACAAGACCAAGGAGAATCAAGGTCATGAATATAACAAACAGCATTATTCTAGTCAAGGACTGTTACCCTGCCCTTGAGAGATTCTGGAACAACTTACACTCTCAGTCTCCAGAACTGCACCTTGAGTGTATCCTTTCCTCTCAACAGAAAACATTGGGAGGCAATAGAAAAAACCTGCAGCTGAGGAGTTTCACTGAGAAGGAGGGCTCACTCCAGTCAATTGCACATTTGGAGCAAGACTACACCTCTAAGCAAGCTGAATGTTAATGGAAGTCAATTAAAAGCAGCCACAAAATACTGCAACCATGACTCAAGCCCTGAAGTTGCTACATGCCTGTTATATTTCAGGTTTGAGCCATGATGAACCAACCTCTTTCCCCACACACATAGACAAAAGCTTTCAAGATCAGCAAAGGTCAACCTAATACAGCTCAACTTCCCTCTGACATACGTTCTTGCTCTCAGCCATGAGCTGCAATGCTGAGGCAGCTGTAATGTAGTAAGCCTTCTTCAGGGAAGGCTCCATGTTCACATCAAATCTTGAGGGAGGCAGCTTTTGCCAACTGCCTCCGTTTTCAAACTGCAAACATCTCTTGTGCAAAGGACATTATATTCCCTGCTGCCTCCAGTTTTCACTTTACCTTCAACGGAGAGCTTTTCAATAGCCCGCCTCTCTCCTCGACTGCAGTGCGGGGGAAGACAGAATCCACGGATGCTTCTACCAGTTCTGACACGGGAACTTAGCACATAATTCGGGTCCAGATCATCACCTCCCTACAAGATTAGGAAACCAGTGAGTACAACCCTGTTGTCAAGATACCTACCCTAAAATACATGTTGCTGCCATGTGTTGAAACATGCACCTTATACCAGAGATATTGACTACCTGGCCTCCAAGCATGCATCTTACTTCATGACTCTTTTCTTCAGCATTAGCTCAAGTATCTGTTTAACAATGCTTGTTCTGAGGCTAAGGCTACAGATACCAAGTAGTGCTAGAAAATTTTATGTCCATTTCAAATTACGGTCTGGGCTTCTGTCATCTCATCAGATCTGCAATCTAGAGGCATCAACATGAAGTAAACCCTTGTTCAATTAGGTGTTTACTCTTGCAAATGAGAATTACTGACTACTGTCATCCAAAGTCTTAAGATGACCTATGGCTAGCCAATCAACACAGCATTAGGAATTCCGGGAGTCTACAGTAACATTTGAAATCCATAAAATGGGCAAAAATTCTTACTTGTAGCCATAGCAATGTCTATTCCGAAGTATGAGACCACCAGGTGATAAATTTAAGATCCAAGATCAGAGGGTGTTTTATGACAGTCCCTGACTCCAAGGACATTGTGGTTTAAAGCTTGACTACTACAGGCCAGAGTTCATGGAAACACATATTGACTATGTTTGGCAGAACTGACACTGCAGCAGCACACCAAGCAAGCTCGTAAGTCTGACTGCACTGGACACGCAGCCTGTAGGTATGTCCTGGGTGAAATTGGGGGACAGAGCCTGAGAAACCAGTTTAGGCAGCTGCCAACAACTTTACCCAGTCCTCAGACCAGCAGGCATCAGTAATTGATCAGAAGTTTGTACCTGCAGGTTATCAGCGTTCAGGTCGGTCTTGTGCTGATCAGTTGGTTTGTAGCCACCATGCCTGTCTTCAATAACTGGATCAAAGAGTTCCTTAAACACCTCATAGGATTCTTCATCACCAGCTACGCATCCTACTGTCATTATGAAGGGATGGCCTGGAGTAAAATCAGAAGAGCCAAGTATGGGTGATGTTTGGCTGTATTCCAGTGTAGCACTAACCAGGCAAGTTCTGTAGTGGCAGGCCTAGTCACTTAGAAACGCACCCCTACATAAACACATTTGGAGAGACCCTACATTTTACACTTCAGCCAGTCAGTCAAATGCAGCGCTATGGAAACCCATAGCTGTTGCCATTAAGTCACACTCATTTGTCAGGCTTGGTTTAGGACAAATTCGCACAGCATATCCAGTTTCATTAACTAATTTAGACCGCTTTTTGTCTTAGCAATCATGCTCTGCTGTACGCAAGCATGCTTCAATGTTTGTTTCTTCTGCTACAGAGCTGCATTTCTGTGGTCTGCTCATGAACACCACCTCCACAAAATTAGTTTTAAGTCACCGTATTCAAAAGCACCAGTTATTTCAGCTGGCTCACACACAATATTCTCAATGCATTTTACCAGGATTATCAACCCCAGTCTGAATGACATCATCCAGGGTGAAGCCACTGGGCGTGACTCTGTCTCTCAGTTTCTTGTATAAATCCGGGGTTAGAACTTTAGCCATGTGGTTGTTGTGGGTGCTCAGGTCCGGATACTCCTCATCAGGAGGCAGTCTCTGATTATTTAGTTGGGCCATTTTGATATTGCTAGAGTAAAAATAAATACTGTAATGTTAACATGTAAACACATCTGTTCCCCGTTTTTCATAGAAGTGCTAAAGAACATCACATAACCAGTTTGGAACAGAATCAGACCAGAACAGCCAGGTAAGCCAACTTTTTTTTTTTTTCCCCATTGTGTTATAATTAGAATGCATTTGGGGTTTGGGTTGGTTTTTGGTTTTACCTCTTTTCTGATTAAAAGTATTTAGCAGAGCAGTTACATAACTGAAGTGTTGAAATCGGTATGTCAGATCACAGCAAGCAACATGGCTTGATAGAACAAGGCCCCTTTTAACCAGCCACATATTTAGAGCCGTCTTTCAGTGCTTTACAAGATTTGCCTCTCAGCAGCTCAAGAGCTTTGGGTGCCATTGTCAAGAAGCACTTCCAGTAAGGAGGGAGAACAGATCATCATTATGCAGATCTAACGGTCCCCCGCTGTCAACCCCAGTCTGGATAACATCATCCAGCGTAAATCCATTGGGAGTCTGCTTATCCCTCAACTTCTTGTACAGGTCCAGGGTGAGCACCTTGGCCATGTGATTGTTGTGAGCAGTCAGGTCAGGGAACTCATCATTGGCCGAGAACTTCATCTTCAGGAGATTGTGGGTGTTTGAGAAAGGCATGTCTGACCCTACCCGCAGTCACTGGGGAGAAAAAGGGGAAGCCTATCACCGGGGGCTTGGCAGGCTCCGGACCGCCCGGGGGAGGCCAGGCGCCCAGGCAAGGTCACCTTGGCTGTCATTCCGCCCGTGCCTTTCACACCTTT